>NW_015537947.1:485426-541230 GCF_001515605.1 Sinocyclocheilus anshuiensis
AAAGAAGAAACTAAATCTGCCAGTAGATGGCGGTAAATGTCTAAATGGAATCATTGATTTGTTCAAATGGCTGATTCATTCAAGAATGAAGTAAATGCTCTCTTTAAATGGGCCATTGAATAATTGGTTCACCCAAATGCTGATTTGTTCTGAAATTTTGTGTTGCCTGGAGACACACAACAGTTCTACTGTGACATTAAAGGGTTAGTTCACCCAAAAATGAAAATTCTGTCATTATTCTCCAAAACTCTCTGCCAAGCTTACGATTAAATTTCGTATTTGAAATCACCAATGAAATCTGTCAACTACTGTCTTATAAATGTTGTTTCTTATGCTCAAATAACGTTAAAAAAAGCTTATTATTCCGACTAGACCAGCCAGTGCTCATGCACCGTCTTAAGCGTGCATCTCAGAATGCTGGCTGTTTCTATAGCAACCTGGACTTGTAACGTCAGCTGCAGTGGCGTGATGACTTTAACGATTAGTGATTGGCTCTTTTACTCAAAAGGCGGGGCTTCCTTCAATAGAGCGGCCATATTGAGCGTTGCATTTTCCCCCATTCAAAACTATACAAGTGACACGTCTTGGGTATTCTATAGTCACATTACAGCCTTGACATAATTGAATTTCAGTCAAAGTTGTGCGACACTCAGTCGCAATTTACCGATACCATAGGAATGAATGAGAAGTGCCATAAGCTGAATCCCCCCTGTCGCAAAATGTCTGTGACTTCTCTTATAAAACTTTTTAATATAAAAATAGTTCAGTCCAAAACTATTTTTAGTGTAAAACATGTTGAAGATTAGCCGGTAGGCTGTTGATTTATTAAATGATAAGCTGTTTCCTCACAAAAGCTGTTTATTCAGCGTACTGAAGCCTCTCCTCCATTGACAACCATTCAAACAAAAGGGCCTCTGGTCTCCTACCCTGCGTACCGCCAAAGCGGCGGCGTTAGCATTAGCCGTTACACTTTTCTTGATAAAGGAAGCAGGCTTGCCTTTCAGTGGCTTTTGGCTCCAAATGCTTTCGAATCGCGCTCGCGGTACTTTGATGAACACACCGAATCTAACCGGTGTATAATAATAAGGTGTGTTCAAATCGAACACACCTTATGAAATGTAAATTGACATACTTAGATCTGGGGGTGAGGCGTGTGCGTTAATTGCATTCAAAATTAAAAGTAACTTAAAATGAAAAAGTAAATTCTATGCAACCAGCATTTCATGTTGATTTTGAGAAAACTGACCTTGTATTACTGTGAAATATACTAAATTACTTTGATAGTTATTCTGAGAATAGGTCAAGATCCTGCTTACCTCAACCCACCTCAACACAACCTTTAGCTTCTACAGGAAACAGAACTGCAGTGTGAGATTGTCACTTCCATCAGTGGCCTTTAAAAGGCTGTGTGAGAATAATTACCCCAGTGTCACTAAAGAATGAGTAAAAGATGAAACGGACAAATCCCCAACCACCTCAAGGCATTACAGCTGGCCCAGCCGCAATCATTTTTATAGCTGGAGAAAATTATATGTGGGGTAACATTATGATGCTATAAACTATAAAATTTTCCCACTTTTGAAGTGCTTTTTGAAGTACTGTACTACAATTCAAAAGTTTATTTATTTATTTTTTAAAGAAATTAATGCTTATATTTAGCAAGGATACATTAAGTTGATCGAAAGGTTCAGTAAATGTTGCAAATTATTTATATTTCAAATAAATTTCTAAATAAATAATACCAATGTATTACCCAAATAATTTTGTATTCATCAAATTATCTTGAAAAAAGGTTTCCACAAAAATATTTAAAACAATCCAGCTGACCTCTTGCATGGTATGCATGTTGAACCAAAGAAACAAGTTTGATACATGACACAGGAAGTAGAAACAGTGGTGGCCCAATATTTCATACTTGTTCTTGAGATTTTGCCATTCCGAAATGGTTTTCTTATTTAAAGTGACATACAGTACATTTTCTACTTGGAAGATTCACTAAAGGCATAGTTGTGATGGTTCATGGATCAATTCTAACTAGCATTAAGCCTAAAATCTGTGGGCTCAGGTCTTTAACCACTAAATTACTGTGACCAGAGCAGCTTCTCTGGCAGTATCATATGACTTATCTTTGTATAGAACAAATGTTATGTGATGGATTTTGTGGTGGATCTAATATCCTCTATTGTCACTTGTGCTTGTGACTATAGCTCGTAGACCCTCTTTAGAGACATTTCGTCTTGTCTTTGCTTTTCATCTGAGTCCATTTGTATTTGGCAGGCTTTTCCCCTTTGTTCCCTAGCGTGCAATTAATAAAGCACGTATTTCTTTTGGCTGGCTGTGCAGAGACAGGTTCTGTTGAAGGGATGTTTTCTAGAAATGGAGTCAGGTTTAGCCACACAGAGATGTCTGGAGCACTAACAAGTTTTATTTAAATTAGTAATTAGTACTGTGTGTACCATGTCATGTGCTGTTTTTTTTTTTTCTTTGCTATTATTACATAGTTTATTTCCATACAAGATTCTTTCATAGTGTTCAGTGGCTGTCAAGCTCAGAAAAGCATTAAAGAAATACCATAAAAGTAATTATGATCTGAATAGTTAAAAGGATAGTTCACCCCAAAAATGAAAATTTGTCATCATTTACATGCCCTCATTTTGTTCCAAACCTGCATCATTATTATGTGGAACACAAAAGAATATATTTTGATAACTGCACATTCTATGTACATTTGAATACTTGTTGCCTTACTGCTTTTTATTTTATTTTATTTTATTTTATTTTATTTTATTTTATTTTATTTTATTTTATTTTATTTTATTTTATTAAGAAGAAAAAAGTCATGCATGTTTGGAACGACATAATAAATGATTATAGAATTTTCATTTTCCAGTGAACTATGCCTTTAACATGTCTATCGTGTTAATTCGGGTTGTTTTGTTATGATCTTTTTCAGTAAGTATATGATATCTGTATAATTCTAGTCATTTAATGGTTTACTTATTTAGTCCCGTCTGGCCCATGCTGTAAATTGAAAATGGCTTCTATTTAATCTTAATAATCTTCAAATATGAAAATTACACGGTGCTTCTGAGGCAGTATGAGCCAGACCTCTGTGCGGAGTCGTATTTACCAAATTAAATTTTCATTGAATGAAGCGCCACCCGAGTCTGCCCCCTTGAGTGTAATTTGAGCCACTGGAATGGATTTTAGCCCTGTGGTATTATTATATGTGGCTTATAAAGAGGGAGGGGTCTCTGCCCCGAAACGCTCAGGAACATAAACAGGCTTTATATTTTCTATTAAAAGAGAGCCGCTCTTATTGCGCTCAAATAATGAGGATTTCATGCCTATTCATGATAAATTTGAATATATTTGCTGTTGAGTTTTGTCTGTAATCTGTTTGCATGATTATTTATGTGGACGCATGTTCATTAATAAATTTGTTCGTTAACGTGTTTACTCTTTGCACAAAATCTAAATTGGCCTGTGCAAGCAACCAATTACAGAACACAAATGCACAACTCTATCAGCTCTCTCTGGCATGATTGTGCATATTTTGAGGTGCAATTTTAATTAGGCCCAAGAGATTTTCCCAAACAACAAGGGAAAACAGCTGCTGATTTCAATGACATTCATGTCATAACTGTGTGCCTCTTCTTGGAAGTCATTATGTATACGCTAGTGTATACGAACTCAGTGTGAATGAGAAATCTCGTATTTTTAACCTCTGACATCCCGGGTTCAGGCAGAGTGGAACATTTAAAGGACTAATTCACATAAAAAATATAATACTGTCATTATTTACTCACCCTCATGTTGATCTAAACCTTGTTTGACTTGTGATAGTCTAATTTCCATGCATTTAAAATGGCTAGGAACCTGTCGCGCTTCCACAGAAGCATCAAGAAAGCATAACAAAAAGTCCTGAAGTCATTCAATAGCTTTATTTCAGAAACTTTTTATTTTAAAAATTTGCTGAAAATGTTCTCGCCCTCAGGCCATCCAAGACGTAGATGAGTTTGTTTCTTCATGGGAACAGATTTGGAGAAATGTAGCATTACATCCCTTATTCACCAAAGGATCCCCTGCAGTGAATGGGTGCCGTCAGAATGAGAGTCCAAACAGCTGATAAAAACATCACAATAATCTGTGTAGAGTACCTGTATTGCAGCCAGAAGCAATGGTTTAAAATTAAAAAAAAATTATTGATCTGTTTCTTACAAACACACAGCTCTTCAGTTTACAAGATGTTAATTGATGGACTGGAGTCGTGTGGATTACTGTGATGTTTTTGTCAGCTGTTTGGACTCATTCTGACGGCACCCATTCACTGCATAGGATCCACTGAGCAAGTGATGTAATGCAAAATTTTTCCAAATCTGTTTTGATGAAGAAACAAACTCATCTACATCTTGAATGGCCTAAGGTTAAGTACATTTTCAGCAAATTTTTGGTGAATTATTCTCTATTCACTAAAAATCTTGACATCCGCCCTAGATCTCATAGGCGCATTTATGACAGAAGCTTGGATTCATGAATGAATTGAATCTTTTCAATTAATCATTTCAGTTCAGTCCACTTCACAGTACTGGTCTGAATGATTTGGTCATGAATCAATATGATCTTATTCTTGATTTTGACTCACTGAATCAATGATACAGTTGCTGTGGTTAACAACTCACTGGAGAGGAATATTATCAGTGTATAACGAATTAAATTTTGTTTTTTGTTTTTCACATAAAGGAATAATATGACTTTGGAAAACTTGAAATATAGCACAATTTTTAAGAACAACTTCTTCTGCCTCATTTTGAAACTTGAAAGCTTTAGTTCCTCTTTCATTGTAATTGCATGGAAAACAGGGCTAGCATAGTCTATTGTATTTATTTTTGAGTTCCACTAAAGCAAGAAAGTCATACAGGTTTGGAAAAACATGAGGTTTGAGGACAAACTGAGGTTAAACTGTGTCTAGACTGGATTTCTCATTCATGTTGACTTGAATGCACATTGTTGAATGCCGTTAACACTGTATTTTTGAGGAAAAACAATGAAGCATGTTCATTTTGCAAGAACGTAGTAGGTGCATAGAAACACTGTTTTACAAAAAACAATTATGGTAATGAGTAACAGGAAAAAATGGAAGAAAATGTGTTGTGAATACCTGAAGTC
Organism: Sinocyclocheilus anshuiensis; assembly: GCF_001515605.1. Taxonomy (NCBI): domain Eukaryota; kingdom Metazoa; phylum Chordata; class Actinopteri; order Cypriniformes; family Cyprinidae; genus Sinocyclocheilus; species Sinocyclocheilus anshuiensis. The sequence continues at coordinate 490,596 of NW_015537947.1, forward strand.
ACCATTACAGTCCTGTTTGCTTGTAAGCTTTGTTCACTTAAATGGCTTACATTATCTTAAAAATGGCTTCAGGATAGCATTTGTTTATAATCAGATTCAATGTATTTCTTCCCCATCCCAGCACAACTGATGAGCGGTTTCTTCGAAGCTATCAGGAAGGTGTGGTATATGTCCCAGCATTGTGAAAATGATAAGTTACCTTGATTTAAAAGCAGAATCTTTCTCTCTGAGGCCAAATGTTGCTTAACTCTGCATCGATCATGCAGATTCTCGCTTGAATACTTACAACTCTATCAAGTTTCGCATGTATGAAAAAGTACAGGAGGGCCACACTTTGGCATAAATCTCCATTTTTTTCCTCATAAAATTTTCCTCAGAAGGGATAGAGGTGATGATTAGAATAGCAAAGGTTGTGTAATGGTTTGCCATTAGCTCTTTTTCTAAGAGTAGCCTTATGTTGCTTTTTTTTAAATCTGCTTCATTCATTCCATAGGTAGCAGAATTATTGACCTTGAGTTTCCAGCAAAAACATACAAAATACAGAATCTCAGAATCTGTATAAATTTTCATGACCTTATGTGGCATTAACATGCTGTTTTGGTTTACGGGTAGCTGACATGCAAGTGACAGTCTTGCAATTTGCTATGCTGTACTCAAATCTTAAACTAATTAAACTTCAGTATTTTAAAAGTTATTTTATTAGTATGACCATTTATGACCTTACATTAATTGAGAGAATATTTGTTATTTAAAAAATTAATTTGTTACATAACTAGACCATTACATTTCAAATTAAGTAGTGATGTTTGAAAATGGATGTAGACAGATGAAAAATGGTGGAAAATTTTTTTTCTGTTTTCATATATGCTAAAATTTTATTTAAAAATGTTCATGATAAATTTGCTAAACACATAAAAGTCTCTTGGAAATGATTGTGTCATATTACTGTACATGTTTCAAACATTTATGGATCATTTGTTTCATGCATTTATGGAATAGTTACTGTACCTTGAAAGAAGTGCCTTTTTTTCTTCATTTTTATTTATTTATTTTTGTTCTACCTGTTCACATCTTGAAGAAAATTGACATCAAGAGGAATTGTTAAAATTAACAGCATGTTTAGTGCTATGATTTCAATGTACAGTAAATGCTATGAGGCTGTTTGTTGATAAATTTGTTTTATGCATTTTTAATATCTATTTATTATTTTATGCGTTTTTAATATTTACTTAAATAGATATTTAATATCTATTTTTATATCTATATCCATTTTTAACATCTATATTTTAATATCTTCTTGATGTTGGAATCAAGGACTAAAGATGTGTGGTTGATGAGCATTTTGTGCTGTATTTTTGTCAGGTGTACAGTACTACTACTTTTTTCATACAGCATTGAAGTAGGTGTATGCTGAGTTGCTTTGTGTAAGTGCCTTTAAAGAATTATTGTTAGACTCAATGCTTATGTATAAAATGAACAGTCCAAAAGTAGCTGCAAAGCGGACATGAATAGACCACTGATTGCAACGTTTCAGCAGTTCAAAGCACACAGTTTACTATATTATGTGCATTACTGCCAGTAGCCTGGCATCCAAACAGTACAAATGATATAAAATATGAAGGATATATTGAATAATCTTAAGTATAAGACAAATCCTCAAATGTCAGAATTGTACGCAAATCTGATTACAGTGTCATTCTGCTAGCCTAAATGTAGTGATTCAGTACCATGGACAGCGCCACATCCCGGCTAATAAAAGTCATTAGTCTCTACTCTTACAATTGCCTAGAAACCGAGTCTATCTTGAGCCTAGCGTAATTCCTATACCCACAGACTCCTCCACAGACTGTGTGTCTTTCGAATTCCTCCCAGACCGGAAGAGCCAAGTGAGTAACAAGAGAACAGATGCAACTAAACAGAAAATAAATTGCCTTCTCCCTGGTGGAAAATATATCAGACTTCCATAAATAAGCTATGTACATTACCAATGTATTACCCAAGAACGAATTACCAAAGTAAAAATATGCACATTACTTTAACAAAGCCCTTTTGTTTTGTTAATTATGATTAGGTGATGTTGTTTCTTTCATTTCATATACAGTCAATGATCAGCTGAATTGACTGCATATTGAGTGCATCAAATCAAATTGGTTTGCTGACACAGTAACCCACAGCAATCCATTCCACAACGTCCTAATAAACGCCTGGAGTCAGTCGCTATCGGCTTGCTGTCGATGCGGTTAGACCGGACAGGGCCACACTCCGTCTTCCATGAGTGAATCAGTCCAGCCTGATTTATGTTGTACACATATCTGGAGCTAAATATGATCCAAAACCAAAAGTCATTTGCTATGCATGAAATGCTCTTGGATCATTACAGATCCATAGGTAAAGTGCATTCAGGTACTTAGAAATGTCATGAAATTTTCATGTGAATCGTACATTTTCATATATGAATATATATGAAAGATACGATATTGTATAATGCCTATTACTCTCTTTTAATGAAAGTTATTATGCATGTTATCCATGCATATAAAAAGAGTGAGATTTAAAGCTTAATTAAACCTTGAAAAGAGAGCAATTGCTGCGGTTTAATTATGGAGATCCTCATAGTCTTCCTCAGGGAAAAGTTACTTAGGATGTCATGTCGTACAGCCTCCAGAAAAGGGATGTATTTGTTATGCAACTTTTGGAGGCACTATAATTCAATGTTGCTTCTAGACTACACTAGCTGTATTCAGCTGGTTAATCATAGTACTTCATAACTGTTGACTAACTGATTTTGTTATACCAGAGGCTCGATATGATTATTTTACACAAGATATACAATGTTATCAAACATTAATCAGTTAAGCTGAGTAAATGCAAACCTGGATGATGTTTATCAGCTTATTCAAATATTTTAGCCTTAAATGATTTATTAACCACCTAAGTTAAGTAAGACATATCAGGCTGATCTTTAGATGTAACTACTGCAATATCAGCCGAGAAGTGTAAGCATTAATAAATAGGTGAGATGTCTATTCTATCATTTTGCTAGCCAGAGAAGGAGAAATTGGTTGCTACCATCCAGCCCGTTTCTACGGGGTGGTTAACGGTTCCTCTCCGTTTTCCCCTGCCGTTTATGTCTCGGGAAAAGCATTTTGTGGAATCAAATGCTATAACATCGGATAGACTTAGAATATTCGCGAATAAATGCCGAAATCAGGATGAACGAACAAGAAACGGGGACTATTCGTGAGGTATCTCCCCCCTCCGCTGCAGCGCGAGGCAGGAGGCAAGAGAGTATCAATCTGATGCCGTCCGCCGTTTCTCGGCTGAATTTTTCCCTCAGGAAAGCGTTCAAAAGGCGCTAATTAGAAAAGAGAGAGGAATACATATCGATAGAGAGCGATAAGAGAAAGCTGAAGCAAAACAAGAAGAAAAGCGTCAAAGGAATCGCAGGTTCAGGTTTATTTTGTTGTGTGGTGTGAGTGTATCTGTGAGCAGTGAGTCGTTCAGCACCACAGAGCCTCAGCGCTTCAGTCGCACTCAGTACGATCTGCACTGAAATACGTTGCGTTTACTTTCTGTCGCTCAAGTAAGAAGTGAAGTGGATGAGATGAGAGCGCATTGTTGGGGATTCAGAGTGACGGATTCACAGAGGGAAAAAGCTTGTTAAAGCGATTTAATCTTGTCTGTGTTGTGTAGGAACGATTCTTGGGGCAGCTGGAGCTCTAAAGGATGCAGAACTGTGCTCACCGATGCATCCCACACCAAATGCTTATGTGATCGGGTATCTACCTTCGCCATTTTGGCTCAACAACCCAGAGAAATAGTAAGTATTGGAATCGTCTTCTGCCGGGGATCTCAAGAGATGCTGTATTGATTAAAATGTGGGTTGTATTCAAATGGACGTTTAATAATTTACTTTAATCATGTCATATTTGATTATGATAGAAATCTACCGGTGCAAAGCTTGTGTGTGTGTGTGTGTGAGAGAGAGAGCGAGCTCAGAATCTCCTGTTTAAGTAATTGCCATTAAATATTTTATATATATGTTTATATATGATTTATTTTAATTATGGCCTCACCTTCTGTTAAAGCTTCCCCCTTCACAGATTGAAGTAATTTGAGGGTAAAAAGTAATATTGACCATCATGATCTCCATTTTACCTTTCCTAAATGTTGCTCAAAGCATTTATATACGTTCACATTTGAGATGCATGAGCATCAGCTCTGGCCTCTTCAATTTCAATATTCAATTTGCTATTTACATTAAAAAAAATAGTTCTTAGCGGTGAGATATTATGCAGATATACCAGGATTGTGCATATAAATTATGGCTTTCATATTATGTAATAATGGCTTCCTTCTCTAATACAGTTCACAGTCTTGTTGATTTAGATTAATGTAACTGTATAATATTAATCTTTATTTTATCTCAAAACATTTAAATATGCTTTACATTTGCGATATAATGCCATCAGCTCTGGTCTCTTCACTAGTCAATTCAGTAGTCAGCAAAACATGGCTGTTTTACCCTACAGAGTAAGAGGCAGCCATTTTTTCTCTGCCCATGTGACCAGTCAGTGAAAAAATAGCTCCCGTGTGAAAATGATGGTGTTTTCTCCGTCTCAGTGATGCAGCAGGGGCAAAGTTTGAAAAATCCCAAAGAACTTGTGCTTTAATCCTCTAAATATCAGCAGTATAAATGGCTTTGCTGCAACAAGCAAGCATCCTGTAATGTGCTTTTATTAGTGGTACAAGGGTTTGACAATTGCTCACTGAAGCTCTTGTGTGCCATTCACAGGCTATGGAGTACACAGGGGTTCCATCTGTGACACTAATAGTGGGCTGTGGTCTTTCCTGCCTGGCCTTGATCACACTGACCGTGGTGTATGCTGTTCTATGGAGGTAAGTGCATAGATGTACAAGGGATATTACAAATAATGCCTTTGCACTTCTGGGGGAATGTAACTTTGATAAACAATGTGTTTTCAGGTACATCAGGTCGGAGAGATCAATCATTCTGATCAATTTCTGCCTTTCAATCATCTGCTCCAACATCCTGATCCTTGTTGGACAGACACAGACACACAATGCGGTAAATATTTACATTTTAAACAAAATTTTAGTTTTACACGAATATTGCCAGATTAGATTGACATTGCGATATAGGCCAGCAAGCATTAATTGAGAATGAACTTTGATTTGTACATGAACAAAATGTCCACTCTAGATTCTCATATTTATTTCTCGGCTTGTGTGTGGACTGATTTTGCAAGCTTGTCTTGAATGCCAGACAGCTTCTCTGCACTAATATTATGCTGATCTAGATGTTCCAGGGTTTATAATGCAAATGAAAAAACTGCTTTTACCTAAAACTGGTGAAGATCTCTCTGTCTGCTGTTTGTATATCATACCACCCCACCAGATTGTTTTAATTCTTCTATTTCGCGGCATTGTGACTCACTTAAATTCAAGCTGGCTGCCCTAAATTTCTCTGAAGTGACCTACCTACCTATCCAAATGTTCGAGTCTTTGTATAGTGAGCTACATGTTCTGTTATATGCTTATATTGTTGTGTTCGTATGAACAAATTGCATTTTTTTCTTGTGGGAAGCAATTTATGTACCTTACATATTTGTATATGCTTATATTTTTATACTCTCATTCGGATTAGACACTGGACCCCTAAATTCACCCAAAGAAACAGTTTAGGTTAATTTAGCAACTTCTGGCTTATGAATCGCTTGTTAGAGATTCATTTAAACCGAACCTAAAAGAACCAGTCGCTTATTTTTAAAAGCTTTTTATGTCATTTGAGCTAAAAAAGCACAAATTATGATACCGTTGTGTTTGGATTGTATTCCTTTCTTGTTGATCTATAGTGTTTCTTCTGTGCATTCTCTCCATTGTTTATCAGTGTACTAGATTATATACAAGTCTTAAAATTAGTACTCCACAAGCCATAGAATTATTTTTAGCGAATGAGTACATCACACTGTGTCCAATGGCAAGGATAAATGATGATGATGCCTCTATGTTCAGAGCCACTAAATACATTAGCCAGAATCCAGCTGGCTGCATTCTGAATTATACAGTGCAAATGCAAAATGGACAGACACAGGTCCGAGACACGAAAGATTGTGTCTATGTAAACCACAAATAGAATACAAACAAGATACAAAACTTACACCAAAAATGCTCTTTGAATTATTGGCATTGTTACATGCTACAATTCTGTTGTTCACGCTGAGATGACTGAATTTTGACGTCAAAATCCAAACTATCTTAACCTCTTTCCAAGTAATTGGCTTCCCTAAAGAATAAAAAGTCTTTCATCATCAAACAGGTTTTTTGGTTGAGTGAAGATGCTGTTCAGATAGGAAAGCAGGGAGTGAGCATTGTCTGTTTGATATATTGCATTATTTTCAAGACTTAAAATAACATTTATCCTGAATATGATGATGATCAGTAGATATGCATCACAGTAAACTTGAAGCAAAAGTCCCTTAGTGTTCACAGTCCAAATGGTTCAGTTATATAACAGTCTCTCTACAAGATCCGAAGCCCACGTGAATCTGAACATTTGGTGCCGTTGTGAATGGAACATCTAAAGTTCAGCATCCAGGTAGGGTGAAGCTCTTTACATGTCTGCAATTAGTTTTAAAAAGGACTAAATGGGCTCCCAGCTAGATTGAAACGCTCAAACTGATTTTTTTTCCAGCTCACAGTGAGGAGATGGTGTATATAAGTCATTCAAGATGTAATTATAAGATGCAGATCCTGATCAGAAGATCCTAGAGTCAAAATTTCTCATATTCACCATTTGAAATTCAACATCAGATATGATTGGGTATGGGAAATTGTATAACTTTGGAAGAACAAAGATTAATTATTCACTCTCATGCTTACAAACGACGCTCATTTGCCCTCGTTTGAGTAAACAAGATAAAAGAGGTTGATTTCTCACTGCTTACAAGCCTGTCAGGACTAGCACAGCTGGTGGTTTTTAGTTATCAGAGGAGGGTTTACACAGAGTGGAACGTTACTCCTTCGCTGCCCACACAGATAGGGCTTCGGAGTGAATCAACACCATTGCGGGAATAACACATTACTCAGTCACACAATCAGACATTTCAGTACAGGCAGCACAATGCACAAGCTTTTTCCAATTCTAATTCAAACGAGCGATCTGGGATGGAAGAAAGTGAATTCCCAAGGTTAAAACAAATGAATTTCCTGTTACAGTAAACTGATGAAAAGATGACTTTGACTGTAGCTCCGTTCCAAACCTGGTGAGATGATTGACTGACGCTCCTCTGACTGCACCTTGAGGGAGTATGGGTTATAAAAGCATGCATTTAGGGCAAGCATAAAGGCTTTAATTAAGCTGTTTATTGGCTCTATAAAACATTTTAAAAGACCAATGTTTTCTCTTTTTTATAGTAACGTTTCTTGAAATTATTCAAATTATTTAGTACTTCATTAAAAAACATTATTAAATAATTCCAAGCAACAAAAATAAGCATGACAAAAAAGAAAGATATATATATATATATATATATATACATGACAGTGTATGGGACTGTTATATATATATACAGTATATATATAACAGTCCCATACACTGTCATAGTTTCCCAAATATTCATATTTATTTTAACAGCAATGCTTATTCAGGTATAGAATGGTTGTAAGACAGAACATTCCTGTTTAAATAAATATAAGTTTTTTCAGGAAAACTTGGCAGCATGCAGGAAAGTATTCTCTCCATTTTTAATATTTTAGAGACTCGATAATTCTAAAATCATCTTTAAAACTATGAAAAACTTTTTAGTTTAAAAGCATTTTTATGATTGTTATGAACGTAAAACTGGGCAAAGAAAATCTATTCAGTAATTAGTTTGAGTAAAGTACAGTACATTACTCAAATCAATATTTGAATATTTTTTTCTTTGCATGGTGTAAAATTCACTATTTTGTATTAATGCTTTTCAGTTTTCTTTCCATCCATCCATCCATCCATCAACTTGGATGAATAACTTCACTAAGCGCATTGTGGTGCATTACACTATATGTGCTATACTGTCTTTAGCCAAAATTAGATATTTTAGAAGGCAGAATAGTTTTGCTGCCTACATTTTTGAACAGCTTTTGTGTTTGGGAGCATGCCTATAATGCCTTAAGGTTTTGGAACAGAGCTTTGGTGGGTTGCTTGCCATTAAAAATGCCATTTACATTGTTTGTTTATTTATTTATTTATTTTTGTATTAGACATGCATCTGCTTTGGCTTGTTGTGGTACAATGTATCGTTATTGACCTCATTATTCTAAGAACATACAGCGCAAGTCTTAATGACAGCAGTGTGGCAGGTCCGGTCCACCATTAATGGACCATAATTACATCTGGACCTCCACTCTGTCCACATCTAAGGCATCAGTGCAGCATTTTAAATGGTCAGTGTGTCTGTGTTACCATGACAATAAAATGTCATTCTCCAGTGTATCACTGTCTTGCCAGTTCTTTTTGCAGCCATTTGCCACGCTTCAAAGCAGCAATTTAGAGTAATTCCTGCTTCATCACGCTGGTGACGTATTTCAGAGGGTGCAGGTTTTCACCTCCAGATGGTGGTCGCACATATGACGTGATGGTCATGCGAGGAAGAAGCACTCAGCCTGCGGCTTCTCTAAATGTTGAGCTGATCTGAAGGCCTGTCAGTGCTGATCATACACACTGCCATCTTCCTCTTTAATTCCACACTACATCATTTTACATTTAGCATGAGGGAGGGTTCAGCATTTCTCCCAAATGACTGCAAATATGCATTTCTATTTGTGAACTGGAAATGACCCATCCACAACCATCATTATAAGCAAAATCTGTATTATAGAATGATATTTTTTTTTTAGTGGAACAAAGGGTTGATGTCCTCATTGCATTAAAAATGTAAAGCATTTCTACTATCCTCCCACGAAATGATTAAGGCGCTGACAACAGTTTAGTCCCCTGTCAGTAATTTAAAATGTGCTTTTCTTTTTTCTGGTGTCTGGATCTTCTTAAGGTTTGACTAATGGCAGCTATGAAAGTAGAAGGCAGACACAGACATGCTTATACCTCGTTATATTGGATTGCAGGTTGTTAGTGAATCAAACACAGGTTTTTGGAAAGAAATACTGAGGACATGCAACAAATAGCAAAGAATAGGAGCCTTTGATACAGACCTGCTTTTAATAAAGGAGCTTTTCCAGCTGAAACGTGGCACAAATATAGACCTTATGTCAATATGTTTTTTGTGCAATAGACCATTTATGAGACCCATGAGAAATTACTATGTGTATTCCGCTAGAGCGTGTTGAGATGAGAGCTAAAGATGGACGTTCTCTGCTGTAGTTCTTTTAAGAGAATAAGCCAGACAGACACAGAGACTGTGCTTATTCCATTAGCAGCACCTAAAGTGTCTTATGGGGCTCTATGATTATTAAATGGTGCTCCGAGACTTCCTCTTATCTCTCGCTGCAAGAAAAGGTGCCATTTAATCCAGTGGTGCGTTGTGAAGTATCCGAATGCCAGTATGAAGTAGCTGTCAGTGGAAATGAAATGGCAGAGTTATATGAACCATACTTTATTCACTTTGAGGCACTGAACATTTACTTTCAATGTAAAGTTGGTCAAAGTGTTAAAGGAGACTTTTCAGGTATGTCAGCCAGCCTTCAATTATCTTGGTGGAGTTTGGATCATTTAATTAATGTCTGTCTGTCTGTCTGTCGTTTTATCATTCTATCATTCTGTCTTTTCCAACACCAACCACTGTATGTATCTTATAGTATGACATGTCTTGACAAACTTTGCTTTTCTAGTCAAAAAATTAGTTATATAAAATTATTTGAATTTTAATCAATTTTAATTGTTTCCTAATATTCAAATTGCTATTCTGCAATTCAGTTCTAATCCAGCAATTAAACTGGAATTCTAAATTCAGCTTTGTATGATGCACAACCCTTTTGAGGTTAGCCAAGAAGGAAAGTTGTTGCAGAGACTGAATTATTAGTTAAAGCAATTAAAATTGTTATATTTTGATAGAAGATTACAAAGACATTTTTGAATAATGTGCACTGATAAACCATGCACAGTAAGACCAGGAAAGTGCATTATAAAGTAAATAGGATAATTTTATTTCATATTGACTTTAAAGGACAGGAAAAAAAGCATCATGTTGTAGCTGCTCTCTTAAAAAGTGATGGTCAGCTTTCCAAAACATTTTTCGATATCTTTTTGCACCAGACCTAAAAACATCATAAAATGATTCTAATCTTTACCTTCAAGAAGAGTCTATAATTTAGTGGCTGTATTTATGTGCAACTTCCTTTTGATCAGTTGGGGACTTGTTTATCTTCTCAAGTACTAAGATGTGAGGATAGCCCGCAGCACCTTTCCAAACACAAACATCAAGGATTTTGATTGGAGAGAACCGATCCGAATAATGTTTGAACATGATGAAAAGCATTCATAATTTACTTAATAAATAAAATAAAAGTACTTACCTCGCTGAGTTTTTTTTTTCCCCTGTGGAATTTTCATTTTGTAAACGATGACACTAGTAATAGTCCATCCAGTCAGCACTGAAAGAAACTGTAGAAGAAAACACTGATTATTTGTAGTATCTATTCTAGATATTCTCATATTAAGCAAAGATTGGTGCAGCCATACAGTAGTCTATGAATTGTTTAGATGCTACTTGTAGTGTCTATGCTTTTATTTTACCTCACTTGTTGAATAATAGAAAGCAATATTTTTGTATTTTGGTTTAGCAGCAGCATTTGTCATAAATATTAATGTAGGTAAGGCATTTACAGTGGGTACGGAAAGTATTCAGACCCCCTTCAATTTTTCACTCTTTGTTATATTGCAGCCATTTGCTAAAATCATTTAAGTTAATTTTTTTTCCTCATTAATGTACACACAGCACCCCATATTGACAGAAAAACACAGAATCGTTGACATTTTTGCAGATTTATTAAAAAAGAAAAACTGAAATATCACATGGTCCTAAGTATTCAGACCCTTTGCTCAGTATTTAGTAGAAGCACCCTTTAAGGGGGTCTGAATACTTTCCGTACCCACTGTATGTCAAAACAGAAACAACCCTGCTCAAACAGAGTGCTGTTTGTATCAGGGTAGATGAGGGGAGTATGTAACATTAATTGGCGAGGAGAAAAGCGTTTCCAGCAATAATCTTGACAGAGTGTGAATAAATAGTTGTTCAAACGAGATATTGTACTACATTTCAAGAGTGTAATGAAGGCAGGATCACTGAAGTATCCAGACTAGGGAAAAAGGACCATTTGAAGCATGTTGTTTTCTGCTGCATAATGAGTCTGGCTTAATTAGCCTGCATATCAACATCATGCCAGTTTGGCCCTTAGCCATGCCTTATAGCATCAACACTTCCTTTACATTGTGCTGATTTGTGAAAGCACTGAACTATTACAAACATCCACTGCTACCAGAGATTTGGTATCAGTGTATAGTGGCTTAGATTTGAGCCTGTTCCTTACAGAAAGCTGTCATTTGGAATATAGCGAGTATGGACTACGTTGGCCAAGCTGTTCCATAAAATTCTTCTGTAGGAGGAAACTATTCCTTTAAAAAAAGTTAAAACAGGCTTCGTTGAGATGGTTGTTAGAAAATCAGTGATAAAATGATAAATTGACTGAGGTTTACTGAAAACATCTTAATTACTTAATAAATGTTGCTACTGAGGAAAATTATGTCAGTAGTGAATTAATGACTTTGGTAATTATGTAAATGTTTTAATTATTTTAAGTTGCTCCCTCCTACTATCAGAGGTTTATTTCAATTGGTAGAATCTCATTGGCAGAGGACAGTGACCTCATATTCCCATCACATATTTGGTTTTAAATTACTTAGATTATGCTATATTATTTTTATTATTATTCATGGAATCATTTAATCACATCTTCAAAGAGAATATTAAAGCTCCCTCAAAGAATCATCTGAAATTAAAGGATTCTGTGTTGATAAGAAACCATGACGGATGACTCACGGATCAAATCATTGCGCTTAAACTCAAGGATTTGAATGCTTCTGACACATCAACCACTTTAATGATCTGTAGAGATAGCTTTCAATAAAAAAATGCTCTAATTTGTTTTATCTATAACTTTGCCTTGGGGTAAAATGAGTCAGTCTTTTTCATGTTTGAACAGCTGAATAATAAATAGTTAATGACAGCTTAATGGGCAAACTGACCTACTGCACAGGCAAACTTATGACACTGGAATCTGTAGATATTATCTGGGGTGGTATATCCCCCCCAGCCTTTTAGTTTAGTAGCTTTGTGAGGAACACGGTAAACGGTATTCTATAGATATTTTCTGACAGCTTGGTCCCTGCACAATATGTGTCACAGTGTCTGGTTGTGGTGCCCTGGACTGGCCACTTGAGGGCGCTCTTCCTGTTTCTATGTTTTATGTGTTAAACTCCATTTCCCATAGTCCCTTGCTTGTTAATTCTGTTCTGATCAGACACCGGACTCTGATGGCTTGGAGGCGGGAAGGAATGGAGGTTGGTGGTTTTGCCCAGACCTTTTGGATGTTGGCGGTGGGCCTAAATTATAATGATGCTACTCTTAAGGACCTCCTTAACTTCTGTCTGGATGATCCTTTGCCCCAGTGGGAGATGAAAGGACTCGAGATCCTGGACTTCTGGGGCTTCGTCGGACATCTCCAGGGTCGAGGTCAGTGGGCAGAACCAGGCCAGTCAGAACCCTTCCGCAGGGATTTTCCCACCACTCCTATCCTTCAGACTCCCACTAAGCGGCGGATGGTGAGAAGGAAGACAGGAAAGCCCACTCCAGAGCCCGCTCCAGTCCGGGAGCTCACAGAGCCCACTCCAGAGCCCGCTCCAGTCCGGGAGCTCACTTGGATTACCTTTTGCCACGTTTTTGTTCTGTTCTGTTCATTGTTACTTTCATTAAACTGCAAATGGATCTTACCTTGTCTCTCCTGGCATTCCGTGACAATATGTGATATGATAGAATGACGTAAATGCATTCCTGTAAACTGAAAACCAAGAGAGCAGAGCAGTTTAAAGTATCACCCTTGGCAAAGTGTAAGATGACAAATGCGTAAACGGAAATGAAATCTTTAGGCACCTCACGATTCGATTTGGATTCAGGGATTGACTGTGCATCTCAAGCTTTTAACAACATGGAGTTTAATTTAATTTTATTGAATTTTATTTTTGTGCATTTCATTGGTGCTGTACTTGCAGTTACAATAAAGTTAAATCTTATCTAAAAAAATGTACATTTTATTTCATTTCATTTTATGTTGAATAAAACACATTGCAAATATGTACAGTGGGTATAGAAAAGAATCACCCTCTTTAAAATAATCACATTTTGTTGCTTTGCAGCCTGAAATGAAGACTGACACAGTTTTTGTTTAATCCAGCTGTATTTACTCAGTGCAACTTATAACATCCAAGTAAAAGATATAACACCAACATGTCAGAAAAAAAAAATAGAATCACTGAGTTAGAAAAAGGATAACCCCCCCACCCCCCTCCTAAAATGACTTGTAAACTCAATCAGGTGTAGCTAATCACCTTCTCAATGGGCCTGTTTACACCTGGTCATTTCATGCGTTTTCACTGATCGGATATCTGTCTGATTTGTTAAAACGTTTCCATTTACACTTGACCACTTATGTGTCGTTATGTACCTTATGTACTTATAAAGTCATAGCAGAATTGTTGTGCATCTGTGAGCAACACAGCAGTGTTTAGTTTCTGAATGAATCTGCGTTTTGAACGAATCGTGTGAACCAATGATTCACAGACCCATTCATAAAGAGAGCCGTTTACTGAATTACATTGCCGTCTGCAAAACCCAGGTGCTGCTCCAAAACGTGGCCACCACCTTTGCTCACCATCCACTTTGTTAGTGACAGAAATGTGTTCCCTGAAAAACAAGAAGTAGAAATGACACTCTTAAAAGGCAAACCCCATACAGAATACGCAAACCTCTCAAAACCATAACTTATTTGTTCTCTTACCTGAATTATCAGTCTCAGGTTGGTTGGCATGCTCATGTCTTTCTTGATGCTTCATTGCAGTTGCCTTTAAAACACAAATACAAAAAATGCAGTAAAACTTAAATTCCATTAAAACTATTACAAACTAATTCTAAAACTAAGGCAGCTAGCCATAAAACTAGTTTAACCTAGCTAACATATGATTTTATTTTCTCAAAAGGCTACTGGCCAACATTAACTATAGCACCTGAACAAAATTTCACATTAGTTAACTTAATGTTAATATAAGATAAGCGTTGCTCGTTAAAAATAGGCTAATTTTAATTCGGTACGTTAATTCAATATGCTGACAAAGTCGTTTGAAAGGACAGCGCAGTTTACCTTGGTAAAGTTACCTCAATGTTAACGGGTAATTTGTTGGTGTGCAAAAATCTGACAAAACACACACACACACACACAGACACAGACATACATACATATTTTTACCTTGCTTGCTGGTCTTATTCTCTCGTAAGGTGCATCGATACACAGAGCAGATGTTCTCCGGAACTCTTCCACTCTCACGGGTTCATCCCCGGGCAAAACCTGCGGCGCTGCCCCGTGGGTTCCGTGTCTTCCTCGGATGCGAGCGGCACGGCGCGATGCGACAAAAGACAACCCATTATAATCAGCAATATTATCTACAATGGATGCGGACAGTAAAGTGATGCCCCGGTATATTTCTGATGTACAGATGTACTCCAAGCGCTCGTGCTGTTTCTGACACGAAGGACAAACGGATTTTCCAATCATTACAAGCGATGTAACATCACAAAAGACAATATAGAACCTATTATAATCGGGGATACTATCTACAATGTATGCGGACAGTAAACTGATGCCCCGGTATATTTCTGACGTAGAGAAGTACTACATGCGCTCGCGCTGTTTCTGACACAAAGGGCAAACGTATTTGCCAATCATTACAAGCGATGTAACACCACGTCCAGTATAGTCTGTCCCAAGCTGTTGCGGCATTGTAGACACAGTGCAGGGCAAATCTTGTCAATCCAAATGTAAGAAATGAGGAAAATAAAACAACCTCAATGGAATAGCACCACAGAGGCCATTACGGCAAATACAGTAGTATACAGCAATTTAAAAAAATACAGTAAGTCACTGTATGTGGAGTTTGACGTCACAGAAAATTCCCATGATGCAAAGGGTATTACAGTTACTTACTGTAAAGTAAATAACCAGGGGTGCTCCGATCAGGATTTTTGAGGCCAATCGCCGATCACAGAAAGCAGTATCTGCCGATACCGATCACCTATACCGACCTTTTTAAAGCCTTCTTTTTATCATTTATAACTATATATAGTGATACTCCAATCAGGATTTTTAGACATTTATTCAGGGCCTGAATTTCATTTTTGAAAATGGGGGGAATTCCCCTCTTAGGTGTCTCTTGTGAGAGGAGAAGCAGCTTTCACAAAGGAGTCCGCTACTGATCCGTGGCTGTTTACCACAAACACAACATTTATCCAATATTTTGATTTCAAATCCAAACATTGTCACTGAAAATGCTTTTTCAGCATTGCAATTCTTTTTTTACACAGTACAGTAATACAATCTTTCACAGACATGTTTAAACACAATAAATATAAGCAACACATTATTCAATGCTTTTTACTTTTGCATTTGATTTATATATTAAGTTGCTCAAGCAAGTGGCAAAACATTTAAACTATTCTTACGTTATCACAAACTTGCCATTGACAGAAATAGTCAGCTCTACTGCCTTTCCTTTTGCATTGAAATCTTTATTACAAGCAATCCTACGGTTCATAAAGAACTTTGTTTTTCTACCTCCACAAGTGGCATCTATTATTGCCGTGTTTATCTAAAAGTGCTCTTTCCCTTTAAACCTAGCCAAAAAGCCAAATGTCTTGACTGTGAAACAGAGTAGACTTTAATAATATGCATTCATGGTGTAATTGCTAAATTTTCGTGTCAATCCATGTTCATATTTATTGAAAACAATGCGCTGTTACTTTAATTCAGCGCTTGCAGCGCAGCAATAGACTCGGTGTGGAAACGATCTCTGTACTGCTGCAGACACGCTGCCACACCGCAACCGTGTGCAGTGAACCCTTTAATCCATTAACATGAGCGCGGAAAAAATACGCACCACATACGCACTGCAAACAGAGTAATGTGAACCTGGCATTATGTGTGTGCGCTGCGAGTGTGCATGAGAGCACGGTCTTGCGCGAGCGCTGAATGGTTAAATACTGGCAAGAATTAAAAAGTAATGCAATTTATAAACTTTAGTGACAATGTGACACTGCCTCGATTGTGCAAGTGACAATTCCTGTGTCAACTGTGCAGCTCGCTTATTGACAGACACAATGTGAAGCCATTTGCGTATTTAGAGAGAGAGAGAGAGAGAGCGCGCGGTGATTCACTCACGCTGTTTGTGAAGTTACGTCACACACAAGGTTTTCAAATTACTTTAAAAGTTATTTAATGAAGAAATATAGCATTATAATTATTTCACCCGCGCCGGACAGAGACTGAGACGGTGCCGCTGCATGTGATGCCAAACCTCTGATGGCAGCGTTATCAGTTTGAGATCGGTTTTTTGAGATCGGCCTTTTTAGAGACCGCCGATCAATCATCCCAACGTGATTATCGGCCGATAGTGATTGGTAGCCGATCAATCGGAGCACCCCTATAAACTGTAGAAATTACAGAAATGTCTAACAGTGTAGTTAATGTCTTGAACCCTCCCTGGCCTCACGCTCACATATATGAATCCCAGCAGCACACAACAGCATCGGCCCTTTGACATTGTCGCGCGCCTCCCTTTACGTCAGCTATGTTGTACTTTACTGTTCTCCTGAACTTCCTCTGTTGCCATGGATACAGACACAGTGGGCTCAATATCTCCCAGCAATTTGTCTTTGTAAAGGTCAGTGTGTACTCAGGATTTCAGCTGAGGCTGTGTGCCACCCCCTCCACTTCCTCTGCTGCCCAGCTCTCCAGGCAAACCCACACGCATACAAATATAGTACGTTTGGTACTTAAAGATACAAGTCAAATTCCCACTCAGGTTAGGTGCTTTTGGTGTCATATGCCTTCAATTACCTTCAAATGTGATCTGAATGCATCTTGTTGCTCTGTCTAATGTTATCTACATTAGCAGTCAAAAGATTTTTTTAATGTTTGCAAAATAAGTTTCTTATGTTCACCAAGGCTGCATTTTTTATATAAAAAATACAGTAAAAATAGTGATATTTTGAACATTACAGTTTAAAATACCTGTTTTCTGTTTAACATATTTTAAAATGTAATTTATTCCTGTGATGGCAAAGCTGAATTTTCATCAGCCATTACTCTAGTCTTTAGTGACAGTTTTCTACTGTCCATTTGTGTTGGCCGCCGCTTTTGCTTGCCCATTAACCAGCAGTAATAAACACAGCCTAAACAGTGTCAATTGGTACTATATTTATAATGGTTAATTTATGCTCTGTGTGGCATAAGTGTTTCTTCATCAGTCATTAGCAGTGGCCCATATGGTCGTGAGGTCCTGCAGTGACATGCATGTGCCATGAGCCTCATCACCTCCCATCTCATTTGCTAAGCAGCTAGCATTAGGCAGGAAATAGAATGAAATGCATCCAACGCCTAGAAATGATAAAGGCTTCGATTGGTATTACTACATGTATTTAGCTCTTCATTGTCTCTGAAAATGTGGTGTTGAGATCCAGTTGTAAGTGTCTTAAAGTATCTACCTCTAATTGGTAGGGATGTAGGGATGTAACGTAGGCCTGTCACGATAACATCTTTTTGTTGTGCGATATATTGCCCCAGAAATAATTGGATGTTGCATTTTTTAAATTTGAACTAGCACCTCATGACTACATCACGTTATGTTTGAGAAGCTGCAAAAGACACAGGCGCAAGTGGAATGTACAAAACATAGTAACATAAATCTTTTACGTGAGTAACGTAAATATAATGGGCGATATATTGCATCACCAACAATTATTGAGGTCATGTACATATATTGAGCGATAAGTCGATATATTGATTATTGCGACAGCCCTAGTGTAACGATTACCGGTTTGACGATAAATCATGATAAAATTCCCCACGGTTAGTATTAACGTTTCATCTTTTAATTATCATTAAAACAGTATTAGATAACCGCGATTTTAACAACTCGCGATAAATAAATACTGTCCAGCATAAAGCACAGTTTTAAGTAATGGTCTCACGTGTGCACAGCATGCAGAGTAGTTTCGTTTTGAGTGAAAACAGGGCGGAAAAGCTGGGAGGTTTTAAAAGAGTGCTAATGGAATTATACAAATTAATATATTAATGAATTAGTTATATGAATGTACCTCTGAATGTTGATTTTTAAATATAAAACTTGGTGAAGTGATTTATGTTTCTGTACTTTTTGAACATCTCCAGCACATTTTAACAATACCATGATAATACTGATAACCGTGATAATTTTGGTCACTATAATCGTGATAAGAAATTTTCATACCGTTACATCCCTACCTCTAATTAAAGTATATCCAAACAGAGATAAGTGTTCATGTAAGTGTGAAAATTTTGTTGCATTTAGCACACACTTACTGAGGCTGCATTTATTTGAACAAAAATACAGTAAAAGCAGTAATATTCTGAAATAGTATTACCATTTAAAATAGCTGCTTTCTATTTTAATGTATTTTAAAATGGGATTTATTCCTGTGATGACAAAGCTGATTTTTCAGCAGCCATTAATCCAGTCACATGATCCTTCAGAAATCATAATAATGGTTATATGCTGATTTGGCGTTCAAGAAACATTTCTTATTTTTATCAGTTTTTATTTTTGCCACAAATATCTTTATTGTGTGTCTCTTTTGATTAATTTAATGCATCTTTGCTAAATAAAAGTATTAATTTATTTTTTAAGAATTAATGACCCCAAGTTTTAGAACAGTAGTATATCAATAAAAAAATGACCCAAAAAAAGCCCCAAAAGTTGTAGAGATTGTAAAGATTTATAGTAATTGTAGAGCTGGGGCGTTTCCTCTGAGTCAGTCTGAATGAATCAGTCTGAATGAACAATATAATGGCTTTAATGGGAAAAGACTTAATTAAAAAAGTAAGCAAAAAACAGTTAGATATAACCACCTTGTTGTCAAAATAAGGCCTGAAATTGCCTGAAAACATGATCTGTGGGAGTTTTTAGTGAGTAATCAGCTTGGTGAAATTGAAGGTAAATCTCAGTGTCTGTGACCAATATTAACCTAGCTTTGACGACTGATGATCCGAAAAATTCAAAAATAGTTAAAAGTTAACTATTAAAAAGAATAGCTGAACATAAATTCACAAATAAAATATATTGTTTAAATTGTTACTGCCTTGAGTTATTATTTTGGAATAAATGTAAAATGCTTAAAAACACTAACTTGATGAGATTCATGCTTGGCTTTAATAAATAGAATATTGATTACATTGTTAATGTAAAAATATAAAATAGTTTTTTTTTTCTGATAGTGTAAATAATGTTTATTTCACCTAGAAAATGTGACTGAGACATGAATTTACATTAGATTTTAAAAAAAAGAACCGTAAGGACTTTGCCTCCTCATTTCAGAACACCACTGTTGTTGAGATTGATTGATAGAGATGACACAGTGGTGTTGGCAATTTACTTTTTTCTTTTACAGTGTTATGTAAACAGGGGCTACAGTGAAAGTAGGCCATAATGCCCTTCTAATTCTAGAAGTCAAGTAACAGTGCATGTAAAAGGGAACATTGGTCCAGGAGGTCATCTGGTTTAGATGCTCACTGGCTGTGAACTTCAGACTGAATCTCTCAGACGTTGTATGTATGAGCTTATGAAAGCTGCTTTACTGAGGAATTGTGGTTTTATGGCAGCGTGAGAGAGCTCATCAGCATCAGGTGTCCCATCGCATGCTGCCAGCTGATCCATTTTCACAGCATTCGTCCTGGCCGCATCAGGTGGACTGGGAGCAGGTGGAAGCAGGGACTTCATTATGTCCCGTCCAGCTAGTCTCTGGCTCATGTCAGCTATGCTTCCAACTCTTTCTCTGCCATGAGCATCCAGGTTCTCCCTCTGTCAGATTCACTTGTCGGCGGCTAGCCGGTGGGTGGATATGTCTCCAAGTTCACCACCCTTAATGTGTTTTAACAAAGTAAGATTTCTAAAATTTCTAAAGTGAGTTGATAAATGTTATGCTCTTCTCTAAAATATGGAAATGTGACAAGTGTCATGAAACATTCATTTGTCAAATGTGGTGGGAACCCCGGTTTTAAAAGAGAGGTGTTTTTGTCACATGCTGATCATCCCAGTTTTAAAGGATTTGCATGGAACACATTGACTGCCAAATTCAGTGAGGAAGATACTCATTTGGTGAGAAAGATGGTAATATTTTGTGGTTTTGGTGCTGAAGGCATTTCTCTGACTGCTCACTGTTGTTGACAAATTGTTGAGAATGTCCGGAGCACATATGTTCTAATTGCAGCGACATTTCCTAGATTTGGATTTAGAAGCATGAGATGTTGGTCGGGGTGGGTTGTATAACACATATCACAGTATGAATAAATTGATATAGATAGATAGATAGATAGATAGATAGATTACCATTGAAAACTTTTGGCTAGAAAATACAGCAAAAACAGTTATATTGTGAAATATTACAAATTAAAGTAACTGTTTTCTATTTTAATGTTTTAAAATGTGATTTATTCCTGTGATGGCAAAGCTGAATTTGCAGCAGTGGTTACTCCAGTCTTCAGTGTCACATGATCCTTCAGAAATCATAATAAAAACCTGATTTGCTGCTCAAGAAACATTTCTTATCATTATCAATGTTGAAAACAGTTATAATGCTTAATATTTTTTGTGAAAACCATGATACTGTTTTTCAGGAATCTTTGATGAATAGAAAGTTCAAATCAACAACACTTATTTGAAATATATATTTCACTTGAAAAGTCTTTACTGTCACTTTTGATCAATTTAATGCATTCTTGCTAAATAAAAGTATTTGTGACCCTGGAGCACAAAACCAGTCTTAAGTAGCACAAGTATATTTGTAGCAATAGCCAAAAATGCATTGTATGGGTCAAAATTATCGATTTTTCTTTTATGCCAAAAAGATATTTTGTAAATTTCCTACCGTAAATATATCAAAATGTACTATTATTAGTAATATGCATTGCTAAGGACTTCATTTGGACAACTTTATAGACGATTATTTCAATTTTTTTTTTTTTTTGCACCCTCAGATTCCAGATTTTCAAATAGTTGTATCTCGGCCAAATATTGTCCTATCATAACAAACCATACATCAATGGAAAGCTTATTTAGTGAAACCTAACCCAAAAAAAATTGACCCTTATGACTGGTTTTGTGGTCCAGGGTCACATTTTTTTTTTCCAAAAATATCTTAATATCTTAATATCCCATTATTTTCTGTTTATATTTAGAACTAAATGAAGTCAAATTTTTTAATCCAAACCATACCCACAAGACCACATTTCTACAACACAGTACAGGTCCAAGAATATGTCGAAAATATAAAATTAACTGTGTTATTACGTGTGCTTCTACCCATGTTGTGTACCTTATTCGATGTCCATGTGGTGGTCTGTGTTATGTGGGAAAAAACATCTCGTCAATTGAAACAAAGGATCAGTGAGCATAAGAGCTCCATTAGGAGAAAAGATACTACTTACCCAGTTGCTGTGCATTTCCTCTCTTTTAATCATGATGTGTCCTCCCTACGTTTCTTGGAGATTGAAAAGGTGTCTGTTCCACCAAGAGGTGGTGACATTGATACCCTTTTATTAAGACACGAGTTGTTTTGGATTGTGACTGCAAACTTTATCACCCTTGGGGTTAAATGATGAAGCATTATTTAATGTAATGTTGTAAAGTGTTCTTGTTGTACATCTAAGTGTCTGTTTGATCAAGATGGGATGATATTGTAACTCTGTCAAGATTTGAATTGTCTGATATTGTGACTTTACAAACACGATTAACTTGGCGTTTAAATGGTGTAATATCATCTGTTTGTAATGTTGTAAAGCGTTTTTTATTGGAGCCCTTGTTATTTATGATGTATGAGTTGGTGATTGGTCCACATGTAATGTCGATGGCACTCATTGGTTTGGAGTGTATTTAAAAATGTTTTGACTTTAATAGTATGTACTGTATATGCCTGATGAAGGTCAGTGGACCGAAACGTTGCTTTTGTTAATAAACTTCAATATTTAGCAAGAACTACTAGTGTGCGGGGTTGCATCTTTATATTTTGGACTTGACAGTTTTGTTGGACCTTTTTTCCTACGCACCTCTAGTTTTTTCAGGTGTTTTTCAGGTGAGTTTGTGTTGATTACAACACAGTACATACCATCAAAGCGCCCAGCCCTAAATGATGGTCTAGACCAGTGTTTCCCAACCTTTTTTTAGTCGCGGCACCCTTTGGAAATTGTAACAAACTTGTGGCACCCTACAAAATTAATTTTGTCACAATATTTGAATTTCTAACTTCGATATGATGATTTGAAAAGTATATATATTCGGTACAACAGGGAAGAACTGCAGAATATAATGTCATATAGATATTTTTAATATTATTAAAACATTTTGTCCATCACTCGACAGACGGCACCCCGGTTGGGAAACACTGGTCTAGACAAGTCAGTGTTATCTGTCTGCAGCTTTGTTGTTTTTCAGTCACAAACTTTTCATGACACCTTGTATGAAAATCAAAGGGAGTAGATGAAATGAGGGATCCATTATTTTGTACCTCAGTGTTTTCAATCATGGTGGTTTCAGTGAGTTTTAGATTTCTTTCTTGTGATTTTAATGAGTGAATATAAGTGCTTTTCATCCAAACTTTGCCTCAGTCAATGTGATATTCCACTGACAGTCCAAAAAACCCTCATTTAGACTTGTTTTAAATGTTTCATTTAGACTTGTTAGAATGTTTCAAAGTGTTTTATCAGTTCCTTTTCTTTTTCTCTTTCTCTCTGTTAAATGGACAGGGTATATGCACGATGACAACTGCATTTCTGCACTTCTTTTTCCTGGCGTCCTTCTGCTGGGTTTTGACAGAAGCTTGGCAGTCCTATATGGCTGTGACAGGGAAAGTTCGGACCAGGCTCATCCGGAAACGCTTCCTCTGCCTGGGATGGGGTGAGTGCTTGGATCTCCATTACACTTACAGTATCTTTACATCTCTCCCTCTTTCTTTCTCTCAGTCTCTATTTCTTCACTAATGTACATTTTTACTGCTCGATCATCATCATGCAGACGGTATTTACTTCTCAAATGTGGACGATGTGAGTGGGTAATTTTTAAATATAATTTCGTATGTTCCATACCTCCCCAGGGTTTCTTATACAGGACCACTTTATGCACACATCAAATTGATTACAGAAGAGCTAACACTCATCCCTCCAGTTACCTAGCAACAAACAAGGCTCTCTCTTTCCATCATTGCAGTGTTTTGCTTTGTGCAGAGCAAAAAGACAAGACAGAAGAAGATAGACAAAGATATGTGAACCGTTTATTAGTTTGGCTATTCTGATAAACACTGATGGTAGATTAATTAAATTATTGGTATCTGTGAAATGTTTCTTGTTCGCATCAGTTGTACAGTGGTTGTTTTTAACAAGACTCAAATTTTAGATCTATATGGTTATGTGCCGATCATAAGTGGTTTGTGTTCAGTATATCAGAGCTTAATGGTGGTGGAATTCATAAGTGACCTCTGCTATCAAATGAACTTGTTGCTCCTGCTTTTGTATCAGTCCATGACTCCATTGCCATAACAACGGTTGCTAACCTTCCAGATCATTATACCTCCGTTAATGTCTACCTCTAGCATGACACAACACAAAAATTATATACAATAAAAAAATATATATAATAAAAAAGTTTAAAAAAAAAGTATATATTAAGTATAAGATCCCAATTCTTCGGTCATCCGACGTGACTTCGAGAGTGACCGACTGAAAGGGAAATGCTGTTCTTTTGAACTTGAAAAAACAATTCACAGTTTCACCAAAAATATTAAGCAGCACAACTGAGACTTTAAAAAAAAAAAAAATCTTTACCCCAGATGTTTTTACTTTGAATGTTTTATTGTAAACAACTGTACAGTAATATTTTTTATTAATTTAGTGGTCTGATAAAAACTTTTCAAGTGAAAAGTATTTAATCTCCTTTGAGTGTTTTCTCTTTTTGTTAGATACATAGTGTCTCAGTGTAGAAGTACTAATATGAAACATCTTTTAAGGATCAAAAAACCAACAGCTGGTCTCCTTAATTGCATGACCCCTATTCAGGTCATAGGAACACAAGTGGCACGTCGTTCTCGCTATCTGGCAGACTATGCTGTGTTTGTTCAACTGAACTATAAATCCACAGGTATAATTTGTATCTGTGATGGAACAACCATATCATCATGGACAGTTTCCAGGTCAAATTCATTAATCCTTCTCAGATACTCCGTCTTTTTTCGTCCATCCGTAGACTAATGTTAACTTTGTGGTACAAACAGTGGTGCTGTGTGCACTGCAGTGTGCTTTCCAATTGGTTGAGGATGAAACTGCTTGGTGGCTAGGGGCGGAGCTTCATTTAGACTCAGCAAGGGGAGGGGGGCACCACAAGAGCCCTCACTGGCTCTTCAGACAAGCTGATTGCATCAATAAATTTAGCCACCAGCGAGAGAGGGACGGTGTTAATATTCAGATCACGGGACAGTGGCAGGAGCAGAAAGAGCCCTTTCATAATGGCAGTCCTGCTTGAGACCAGCAAAGATGAGAGATGGAGAAATAGAGAGTGAGGATTAGAAAGATAGCAGATATGATATACTTCAGCTCAAGACCTGTTTGATCGTTTCAGCCTCTCCATTCAAAAGCAGTTGTGCTAATTGCATTTCACATGCTGGGTTTAG
Source organism: Sinocyclocheilus anshuiensis (assembly GCF_001515605.1). Classification (NCBI taxonomy): domain Eukaryota; kingdom Metazoa; phylum Chordata; class Actinopteri; order Cypriniformes; family Cyprinidae; genus Sinocyclocheilus; species Sinocyclocheilus anshuiensis. The sequence goes on from NW_015537947.1 coordinate 515,627, forward strand.
TGTAAAACTCCAGGGATTCTAATTAGATTGTTTACCTGCTCTCATGTCACAAGCAATTTAGAAGTTGTATCGTTTCTTGAAAACCTGATGTGCTTCTGAAGACCTGCAGTGGTGTTTGTTAAGGCAAGCAACATTTACTGTTGCTCATACTCACAGTTAATTAATAAAACTAATTAATATGCAAATGTGTTTATGATTAGAGATCATGATATAATTATATATTGGTACCATATTGGCTATCAGCCAGTATTAGTGATTGTTTTTAACTGAATTGTATATGTCAGTCTTCACAACACTGATAAATGTAATCTTTAACAAATAAAAATATATTTTTTTTTTAAATCAACTTTTCATGCTGTACACTTCTAATATTGTGATGGCTACATTAACCTGTAGCATTTAAAACTACTTATTTTAGTTATTTTTTTCCAAAAATAAATTTTATTTAAAATACTTAAAATAATATGTTTTTTTTTTCCCGATACCAACGCCGATACCGCACAGCATGTGATAAGTACCATATTCAGACAAAAAACATCGAAAACAGACAGCAGAATTGGAGTTATTAGAGATTAAAGATGTCTACGAAGTATATGTATGTAATGAATATAAAACATTCAGTATTAATGCCTGTATAGCTGATTTGCGCCAGCTGGTAAGCAAATCACGCTGAATCACTGGAAAGTTTGTAGTTCGGTCGGATATGTCAAAAAGTAAAACAATGCACAAGTTACTTAATGGTAGGGAGGGAGGGAGAGAGAGAGAGAGCACGCACTTCTGTTGTGTGATCTTTATTGATGTTCACTCACTTAGCACGCATCATTTGGATTAAAACTAAAGACGTTGTATTTTGTTGTTGCATTCAAGCAATTGACGCCTAACTGCCGCTAATTCAAAAGTGAATGTCAAATGCACACGGCGCTTTCAAGCTATTTAAAAGTGACGGGAAAAGAGGGAAAATTCAAACAAACTAAAAACGAACAATTGCTTTATGCCGAATTGCCGCTATTTCAAAGTGAAAGTAATATATATGCAATTTTATTATATACAATACAATTTATATTTTATACAATTTTATTATAGAAAAATTATATGCATATATTATCACTTTTCAAAGGAATAAAACAGCCAAAAATATCCTTTATATCCTTTAGCATCATAGCAGCTGGTTTTGCATGGACAAGCACCACTCGTATTAGTTTCTTTTCATTCTTTACCTCCTACTGGAGCTACTGTACATGTGCTGTGAATGTCTCCAGCCCTGAAGGATTACCCAGTATGTGGCCTTTAATCATTCCTATGTCTCTTTTGAAGGATTGCCTGCTTTAGTGGTCGCTATCTCAATGGGATTCACAAAAGCAAAAGGATACGGGACACCTCAGTAGTAAGACAACCTTTTTTTTCTTATTTGTTCTTCATGTTTACCCAGAAAACGTAAAAGACCCCGCACATAGCCCATGTATATCTTTCCAATTAAAACAGTAGTATGAAGTAATGAGTCAGAGCCATGAGATTGCAACAGTCCCACCTAGTTCTCCCGAGAATACCTGGATATAAACAGTGTTTTAAGATCTCTTTAGAGTTCTTGTTCCATACTAAAAGTCTCTCATGTGGAACCATGACATATGGCTCCAGATCCCCAGACACTCAAGGACGATACGACTGTGTACTGCCATGCCCAATTAAGTTGATGCCGGATGTTAAACTTTATGCAAGATTTGCTGATATTTGGGTTTTTTGTGTTTGCAGCTGTTGGCTATCTCTGGAAGGTGGTCTTCTCTATGCATTTGTGGGACCTGCTGCTGCAGTGGTGCTGGTAATTTTACACTTTGTTTATTTGCAGTCATTTACCAGTCTTAACTACACCAGTGCCTTTATAATGTTTTATGTCATTTACTGGACTAGTCTGCCGTGCCAACATTGAAATAGAAAATTGCCTCGCTCCATCGTAGTACGGTTTGAAGATTGTGACCCCAGTCACTTATATGCACCATTAAACAGTTTGTTTCTATGCTGAATCAAGATGTAATAGTGGCACAGATTCACACTACCATGCATCTACACAATACAAAACAGTAGATTTATATCTATATTGTTGCATTTTTAAAGTCTAGCTTGTAAAATTCTCAAGTGCATTGGAAAGCACTTTCATTTTTTTATGTTCAAAGAAAGCTTTAACATTTAGTCATTACTAAAGACAGTGCTTGAGCCGTATTGTTAATATACTGCAGTTTGATGATATCAGGCCCTGACGGTGTTACTGTATGTGTGGTTACAGGTTAACATGGTGATTGGTATTCTAGTGTTTAATAAACTGGTTTCGAGAGATGGGATCCTGGATAAGAAACTAAAACACAGAGCAGGGTAAGTGTCAGTTAGCTACATCATACAAACATACATGAAAAAGATCAAACTCATAAATTCTGTTCCAAAATCTATGTCTTGGGTTCACAAGATGCTCCGGTGTCCTGACAATTTACAAAAAATGTAAATATGTTCTACTAGTTATGTTATTTACTGCCTCTGGTATCATTTGTTGTCAAAAAGGAAACCTGTTTCTTAGAAATGGGAAGTTAGTTGGCTGATATTTTCATTCTAAAATGTCTTTTAGCAAATAATATTGTAATGTGTCTTGTTGACAATTTGGACAGCTTGCAATAACTTGTTGCTGCTTTCTGTCATCCTGTCAGTTAGCAAGATTGCTAAGGCGAAGAGATGAAGAAGCACACCTACACTACGGTTCAAAAGTTTGGGATCAGTAAGATTTTTAATACTTTTATTCAGCAAGGATGCATTAAATATAACAAAAGTGAGTAAATACATAAAAAAACATTTTTTTCAAATAAATGCTGTTCTTTTGTACTTTCTATTAATCAAAGAATCCTGAAAAAAAAAACAGTTTCTGCAAAAACATTCAGCCGCACACCTGTTATCAGCTGCAATAAGAAATGTTTCTTGAGCCGCTGAAAATTCTAATTTCCCATTCCTATAATAAATTCAATTTTAAAATATATTAAAATTGTTTTTTTCTTATATATTACAGTGAATAATATTTCACATTACTGCTGCTTTTACTTTTTTGATCACACAAATTCAGCCTTGGTGAGCATAAGAGACTTCTTTCAAAAAATTTAAAAACCTTACTGATCCCAAACATTTGAACTGTGATGTATTTTATCACACACAAATTCAAGATGTTTTGCTAATAAAAACCTATTCACCATAACCTAATAAAACTACTCCTTTGCCCAATATTTGTGTGTGCTACATATGTTGTATGCTTATTAGAGTATTTTGTTGTTTTCAAGGCAACATGCTAACACCAAACTGTATTGGAATCAACTGTGAGCTTCAAGCTACACTCTTAAAAATAAAGGTGCTTCAAAGGGTTCTTTAAGCGATGCCATAGAAGAACCATTTTTGGTTCCACAAAGAACCATTCAGTCAAAGGTTCTTTAAAGAACCATCTCTTTCTTACCTTTTTGTAATCTGAAGAACCTTATTTCGCCACAAAGAACCTTTTGTGAAACAGAAAGGTTCTTCAGATGTTAAAGGTTCTTTATGGAACCATTTAGACAAAAAGGTTCTTCTATGGCATCGTGAAGCACCTTTATTTTTAAGAGTGTAAACTTTAAAAAATAGTTGCCTATGTTGACAGAAGACTGCAGACCTCATTAGGTTTGGGAACAGAGCTAAAGTGTCAGCGTATGACAAAACTGCAGAAACAGGAAGCCTCATCCCAAATTTACGTTAGTTGAGCCAATAGAGTTATTTCCATCCCAGTCCAGTTGCTCAAACTAACAGATTACAATTCTGGTGATACTAAAGGTGCAGAAATTACACACTTCTTCTTTGGTGAAGTCCACAAAGGGCTGTATCTCCTAGTGAAACATCCACCACCTCTGCTTTGGTACAATCAGACCACCATGTAAATACATTCCCTTTGTGTTGTCTGGTTATTTGGCTGTTCTGCAGGCAGATGAGCGAGCCCCATACAGGATTAACTTTAAAATGTGCCAAATGTGGTGTCGTCTCAACTACTGCTTTATCAGCAACAGCGGCCAGCAACGCCATGTAAGTGCCCACCGATGCCTCAGCAGATCGATTATGCTGATTAAGCTGCATGCAAGAGTGTGCGTGTGACTTTATACGTGTGTGTCCTTCCCCTTGCCTCGGGGAAGGAGATTTGTGGAGGTGTTAAATTAACAGCTGGCTCTTCTTCTTTGTCTGTAATATGTCGACACACTCTATTGGAACAATGTATTGGTTGTTGTGTGCTCCTGGACTCATTTATGTGCTGATGGCAATTTAGGACAATTTGGGCATGTGCATGCTTTCATCTGGAATGAAACTGGCAACCAGAGTACCCCTATCTCCTCTTCATCATATGTGTTCTTTAGAGCTCAACAGTAGTCTTCTGTAAAGTAAAAATCCCCATCATTTTCTCTATAGAGAAAGCTATATTTTACAATGCCATATAAACCTTTCTAGACAGACCTACCGTGAGATCTGAAGTTAAGCAATGTCAGAAGCCACAAGTCCGTTTGATTTTAACATAATTTTTATTAAAACATTGGAGCCTCCCTACAATCTCAAACTAGTATGTAAAATATTCAAATAATAGTTAAATATTTTATTTTATTTTATTATGATTATAATGATATATGAATATATATATGATTAATTATTGCAATAAAATATCATAAAATTAATAATAATTTTATACTTGTAGTCAATGACTAGCATATTTGATTATTTTATTTATTTTATTATTGCAATAAAATAGTAGTAGTAGTAATAATTACAACAACAATAATAATAAATGTTGTATTTTATATCTGTAGTCATTGACTAGTATATTTATGCAATAAAATGTAGCAGTAATAATAATAATAATAATAATAATAAAGAAGCATATTGTATTTTATACCATGGTCTGTCTGAATACTTGATTCTGATTGGCTGGCATTAAAAACCGTTTAATGCACAGGTAGTTCCAAGTCAGTTTAATCATCATTCTATATTAATGTGTTGCTTTCATCGATGCACACAAACACACACATCACTCGCACAGAGAGATAGAGAGAGATCGGAGATCGCGCTGCGCGCACAGAAATATTCAGGAGTATAGAAACCTATTGTCAATGCTACCCCGTGACTTTCATTAATAAAATAGCTTAGATACTGGATCGCTGAATTATATTCCTCAAAGACTGTAATGTTATGATTAATCTCAGAGCTTGATGGTTTGTTCAAGGCTTAGAGCTTCTCATTAAAGTTTTTTTTAATGCCTTTGGAGAAAATTAATGGGTAAAAATACTTTTGGGACCACGGCCAAAAATCCATCTTTTTTTGTTGTTCAGTCCACTGTCTCTCTCTCTCTCTCTGTCTCAGGGCCTCCCTATGGAGTTCCTGTGTCGTTCTCCCTCTATTAGCTCTCACCTGGATGTCTGCGGTGCTGGCCATGACGGACAAACGCTCAATTCTATTCCAGATCCTCTTTGCGGTCTTTGACTCCCTGCAAGGCTTTGTCATAGTCATGGTCCACTGTATCCTCAGAAGAGAGGTAGGGCTGGATCCACTATAATCCCTTACTTTTCTTCTCTTTTCCTTCAGCATTTCAGCAGACTGTCTTTAATTTATTAAAATGCCCAGTTTATTTTACTCCTTGTCCAGTCTTAATTTAAGGGATAAATATTAATATTCTGTTATCATTTACTCACCATCATGTTGTTCCAAACCTGGATGACTTTCTTGCTTCTGTGAAACACAAAAGAAGATATTTTTGACTATACATTTAAAGAAAACCACATTCAGAAGAGCCAAACAAGCCAAACTCACCCTTAAAATCTGCCAGATCTCTGATGATCCCTCTTCCTCTTAAATAACTTTCCTGTTGGACTGACATAACCAAGCCCTGTTATTATTATTATTTTTTTAATCTGTCATTTAGAGATCACATCCACTGGTACCCATTCTGGTATGTAACAGCCACTTTCCAGGACCAATTAAAACCAAATCCCTACATGTTTTTACCTCGTTTAACATCTGGTTTCACAGAAGTGGGTTGCGAATGTTTCATTTAAATAGTAGGATGTCCTTCTTTTTCCCCCTACATGAAACAATCTGGTAATTTCAGTGAACATAAAAAAGAAGGATAAAAGGAATTTGTTGCTATATTTTATTTGGCAGGCTTATGAATTTTTATACACTTTTTTTGATAAGAAGTTATAAGTTATAAGAAGAATAGTTGATTCAGCAAAGACGCATTAAATGGATCAAAAGTGACAGTAGAGACATTGTATAAGGTTACAAAATATTTCTGTTTCAAATAAATGCTGTTCATCAAAGAATCCTAAAAAAAATGTGTGCACAGTTTTCACTAAAATATTAAGCAGCTCAACTGTTTTCAACATTGACAGTAATAAGAATTGCTTCTTAAGCAGCAAATCAACATATTAGATTGATTTCTGAAGGATCATGTGACACTGACGACTGGAGTAATGGCTGCTGAATATTCAGCTTTGCCATCACAAAAATAACATGCATTTAAAAATATATTAAAATACAAAACAGTCATTTTAAATTCTAAAAATATTTCACAAATCCAGTCTCGCTGAGATTTCTTTCCGACCCCAAACTTTCAAATCCTGAAGCAATGTGCTCTACTGAAATGTTTTGTACAATAGCATATACTTTTGCTTTGCTGAGTGACTAAAATGATGGTTCATAGGTTCAAGATGCCTTCAGATGTCGCCTGAGAAACTGTCAAGACCCCATCAATGCAGATGCAACTGGTACATTTCCCAACGGGCATGCACAGATCATGGTAAGACACTCGCCTCCTGGGACTTCATTGTAAGAAACACTGTACATTCACGAGCTGGAATATGCTGACTTATAAATTAGCTGTGAAATCATTTGCATCCGGCATCTGTGCTATCAAAAGCGGGTGCTGTGACCTCTCAAAGTCCTCTTGATGGACTTTAATGCAGTGCTTTTTTCCTAGTACGAGTCTTTGTTATACAGTGTTATTGCTTAAACACTTATGACAGGATATGTAGAATTGTCTTTGCTTAATCTTTTAGCAAATCTTTTATCCATATCCTTTGGCTTTCACCTGTCTCAGATGGGACCCATTTGTCATATTTCACATCTGTCTTTCTCATCCTTCACTGGCTTGAGGGAGTAATTGCTGTTAAAATGGTTCCGGAGATGTGTGACCCGCGCAGAACCACTGGCACATAATGATCACAGTTCTCATTTATGTTTTGATTTAAAGTTTCTTTACTAGAAGCATTTCACTATAATGAGGCCTCCGTTTGTGCAGATTGTCTTTGATTCGCTCATTTCGCTGCTGTTGATGGCTCCTCTATCGCCGCCTCTATTGTGATACCTGATTAATCCAATTCTATTTATAAGTGCTTTCAACAAATTACTATTTTCTCTGTGGGATGTGGTTATACTGCAGACACAAGCTAGCAAAATCATACAATTTGAGAAGAATCCCATGACGGCATAGATATGTTAGACTGTATTATATAATTGATGTATTATTCTGATTTTACATAGTCAGTTAGACAGGAAAATGCTTTTGTGTGTGTGTGTGTGTCTGCAACTGTCAACGTGAAAATAAAGCTTCAGCTTTTATGTTGTAGTTCTGTCTAAATCAAACTCCTCTTGCATGTCTAAATTTCACTTTGTTTTTTTCCCCACAGACGGATTTTGAGAAAGACGTGGACATCGCATGTCGATCAGGTAAGAAACAGATGGTGCACTATTAATGTGTTTCCTAATTACTTCTCCTCTCCTGGGCCAAAACGGCCCAAGAGAATAAACATTTGGGTTGCACATTAGAATTATGGAGTCCCGGTGGCACCGGGCTAATCATCCAACAGGACAGTATTCAATATTAAAGTGTAGGATTTTGTTACATTTGGATAGATACTGATACATACAATATCAGTGTTGAATCCCCTCTTTTTACGTTCACAGAATATTAAATTCATAGACTATTACTTTCATTGTATTAATAATATATCAACCTAATTAAAATATTTTTTAATGCTGTTAAATTTATTAAGCACAATTAACTGACAATATCAGTTCTGACCAGTCTTTAAATATTCAAGAAGTAAAACTTGTGTGTCTCTGAAGTACAAAAAAAGGTTTATGTTTTAGAAACTGTCCATATATTGATATTGTACATATCAGAATCAGTTTTAGTCATAATTATTTTATTCCGCATTGTAATTCTCTTTTATCTTTAGTTCCTCTTTATCTAGCTGCTGTATGGAATAAACCACGGAATCCATGAGTTTACTGTTTAATTGTCTCCCCTAAGTAAAGGGTTGGTGAAGAACAATGAAGCTTTTTAGTCCCTTGAAATTGGTTCAAAACAAGATTTTTGTTTCAAGATCTAGACAGAATTGTTGTATTGTTATAATGAAAGATTGTTGTTAAAAAAATGTAATTCTTCTGACATGCATCCAACAAAGTTAAACACAGCATGAAGTCTTCATTACAGCCATTTTTCAGTTTGGATGTAGCATCGTTATGCCCCTAGACAGCATGGTGGCTCTTCTCACATTTCCTGAAAGCTCTAACTGGATTTGTTTGTCTGTCTGAAGGTGAAAATGTTGCATGATGCAACACAGTCTATTAGCTAGTTATGTGTGGGATTTAGACCAATGAGATTTCACTGTGGGTAGGTCTACACAGTGTGACGCCACATAAATAGAAACCAAGCAACTGATAAAATTTTGTGTTACTTATCGCAGCCAGAGTTCATTTAGACATTGATATGAGCTGCTAAATTACTTTAACTGCATAATGAGATGTCATGACAGTTGTTTGAATGTTTTTTGTGTATCTTCGCTTACGGCACGTTATTTAAAGTCTCTAAAAACTAGATGACTAAAAAGGGCATAGTAAATCAGATAATTAGCCTACGCTGTAGCCCTGAAATGCAGCTATAGTAACACAATTTGCTAACCCTTTTGTTTTTGTTTTGAAAATGAGTGTAATAACAGCACCCTGACTCTAGTGTTCTTCATTAAAACTGGATTAAGATCAGCTCAGAGAGTGATATTGTGTGACATTGTGTGTCCTTCATTAGGAAAGCATAATAAAACTTTAATCCAAGGTTTACTTTAACTTACAAAAAGAAAAAAAGAACTATTAAATTAATTATTTTAAGGACGATTACGTTTTTTTTTTTTTTTTTTAGATTTTAAAATGTTTACATTTTTATAAAAATCAATAGTAAAATAAATAAATAAATAAAGACAGTGTAACACATTTACATATTCACTTAAATCCTAAATGTTTTTATTTCTGGGATATTTATTTATTTATTTATTTTATTTTATTATTTTTTTTGCATTATAAAAATGAGAGTTGGGAGGCAAATGTTCTTAAGTACATCAATTGCAATGCTCCTAAAATTCTTTTTTTTGGGGTGTAATATGACCAGGTTCTTGACAGATTTCATGAGATTCACCCTGAAAGTCCTTGTCATGAGCCTGAAGTCCTTTTCTGTATTCTTCTATCAGTATTATGCTGTGCTCTTCAGACGCCATGTTGTGTGATGCATTAGTTTGGACTACCATCAGATCTGGAGGATTTTTAACCAGGCGTTGTTGTCCTCTGGTCTCCTTGTTGTTGTGTTATGAACAGTGGCAGTAATTCCCTTATGGATTCTTGGAGATAGAGCTCTGCTGCAGAGGACAGGCTGTTCTCACAGTGCTGATGCATCTTCTGTCATTGCATCTAGAGATGTGTGTGGCTCTTTCAGGTGAACAGAATGAATCCAGTCTAAATAAGGACATGTTTCTATAACAGCAGATATTGTAAGGTGGTGTATGGCTTGTGTATAGATAGTCTTTGGTGAAAAGATTGGTTTGGATGGTTAGTGCTGATGGACTAGTACAACCATGCTGTTGAACATGGTGATGAAGTTGTTTGGACAGCATCTCTTGGGTGAACCTGTTTATCTTCAACCCTCCGTTTTTAACAAAACCAAGAAAAGTGACATACTCAGACTAGATCAAAACTCAAGTTGTTCAAAAAGCACTGAACTGGTCAACCAAGTCTTGATAGTTAACCTGTTCATCTTCAGTTCTACATTTTTTACAAAACCTACGAAGTTGGTTTGGTTTAGGGCAAAACACATTTATACAAGAGGCATAATTTTGGTCTATTTTAAAAGATGACTGAATTATAGGTTCTTGCTGACTAAACAAGTCGGCCCACAACATGACATGTCCTTCAACCGGGATGAACAATTATTCTCTTTTGAATCTGCTTGAGTCTGTCGTTGTCATGATGTTTGCCACTAGAATTGTAGCTTTATATGTTATGATCACTTGTTTTTGGGGTGTAGGCTAAACATCATCTTTCACTAGTGCCGTTATTGTTGGATATGTTAGTATTAACACTTCAGCTGTGTGTTCAAATGTTCAACGTCTGATTGGCTGCATTGCTTGTTGCTTTTAAACAGTTTATTTTCAGTTCTAAATCAACATTTAAAGCATAGCTTACATTCTTGCGTCACACACTTTCACTAATGATGTTCCTTCCTACCTGCAGCCCTCCACAAAGACATGGGCTCCTGTCGAGCGGCCACCATCACCGGCACCCTCTCCCGCATCTCTCTCAATGATGAGGAGGAAGAGAAAGGTCCCGAGGGGCTCAATTACTCCACGTTGCCTGGCAACATCATGTCTAAAGTGATCATCCAGCAGCCCTCTGGACTTCACATGTCCATGGGCATGGGCGATCTGGGAGAGCAGTGTTTGGACAGCACGGCAGACATGCGGCGAACCGTATACCTGTGTACAGATGACGCCACCAGGCAGAGCGAGCAGGAGCTGAGCGCCCACGACCTGAGTGGCCACCCTCAGCCGGGGCAGATGGAAACGGACTACATCGTCCTGCCTCGCAGTTCCGCGGCGGTGTCGGCGGCTGGGTCTAGCTGCATTCCCACCCTGCTGAAGGAGGACAGCAAGATGAGCATGACCATGGACTCTCTGTCGCACGACAGGTTGATGCATTACAAGATGGGCGCTGAGTTTAACCTCGGGCCCTCGGGGATGGAGCACATGGGAATGGAACAGCAGTACCCCGTCCAGGCCGAACACATGCAGAATCTGCCCTTCGAGCCACGCACGGCTGTGAAGAACTTCCTGGCAGAAATGGAGGAGAGCGGAGGACTGTCACGTAGTGAAACCGGTTCAACTATATCGATGAGCTCTTTAGAGGTGCGAGTTTGAGTCTGGCCTTGGGTGTAGACAGTTAGACAGAAGTAAACTCCACACATGTACATGAACACATATGCATCTAGATACACAAGTGTGATTTTACTCGATGCACACCGATTTAGTGCAATTCATAATGTAGTGCATTTTTAGTTTTGCCAACATGGTCAGTTTGAAAGGAATCTTGTGCCCTAATGTCTTAAACCTCCAAATTAAGCCAAAGATGACTGGCGCAAAAAAAAAAAAAAAAAAAAAAAAGTTTTGAGATGTTTAACTTAAAGATGTTGAAGTTAAATTTGTAAAGAATTGACAGTAGCGACATACCTTCCATATTTTGACGTACATAGTCAACAACCAACAGATAGTTCTACTGTATACATGGGTTGTTGATTGAATGGAGGCAGATCTAAATGCAAGCTTGTAATCGATTAGGCGGGGGTTTAAGTGGACTAAATGATTGGAGAAGTCTGGCTTACATCACAAGACAAAAGTCTGTGTTTTTACCGGAAGATTGAGTGATGACATTTTGTTTAAAAATTACAGTATTAAAAAAAAAATTGTCAAAAAGAAACATGCATGGATGATTTTTCAGTAAGATCATTTAGAAACCTTAATTTCATGCCAAATTTAAATGGATAGTTCACTCCAAAAATGAAAATTGTCATCATTTACTCACCCATATGTCGTTCCAAATCTGTATGACAGACTTTGTAGAAGAAAGCAGAATATGTTTTAAAAAATGCTTTTCTTTGTCCATATCTGTTGTTCAGAGTCAGACAACATCCTCTTTTGTGTTAAATACGTCCAACGAGACTGAACCGATCAAGCATTTGTGCCTGCGTTTGCATACATCTTGTAGACTGGTATCGACCGGCTGCCTTGAGGGGAAAATACATTTGAACCTGATTCATTTTCTGCAAAAAGCCTCAAGGCATACAAGCCTAGCTCTGATGCGCAAGGAACATACTTGCTCATATATGTTTTAGAGATGGGACCAGATTTCAGCAGATTATTTCTCTAGGTTTTGTAATATCTAACTACATAATTTTTTGTCTTTCTGTCTTGGTTCTACAGAGAAGAAAGTCGAGGTACCAGGATCTAGACTTCGAGGTGAGCGAAACCTTTACTTGGCGAAGTGCATGTGTCAGGGCCATTTGTTGCATTTGTGTTTCGCCCCTTTAATTTACTACTACTTTGTGTAGCACTTAAGCTTATTGGAGAAGCATGTCCTGACACAACTGCGATTTATGAAGCGTTGTGTGGTTTAGTGTAAAAGCAATGCTGTCAGCCACCACATATTCCCATTTTATCCTTTTACATCCCCTGACTTCAAGCTGAAAATCAAAAAATAGCCTATATATTTTCACGTTTTTAAGGTCACTTGCAGTATCCCCCAGAGCATTTCAGCCCTTTACCAAAAAATGAAATTGAATGTCAAGTGCTACCACTGACCCTTCATATATGCCAGTGCCGTTTTTCATAACCTTGTCATAGCATTCAGCCAAATTTGCAGGGTGAGCACGGCGGTTTTATACAGTGATAAATTCTTTGAAAGTAGCCAGGTTTTTTCCTGTTGCAAAGTTCTGGTTCTCAGCTTGACTGAACAAGAGCGACTGAGCCATCATTGTGATCCATGCCCATGCATTCATTCAAACACAAGGCTGTAAGCTGCTAACATGCTCATTATTTCCTTTTCTATTGGCTAATCACTGCTTGGCAAATGCATGGGACAAAAAAACACTTGATTTGCTTCAGATATTGGAGAGGTTCTCTGTGCTTTCCGCAGTATGATGCACCAATTATCTGTTGTAAGGCTGGTGGGATTTTTGATTGGAGCAGGCCAATTGCAACACAATCACATTTCATCAGCCAGCACCATGCAGTAGAGGAACGTTCAGTGTCATTTTGCGTCCAGCTGACTGGAACTGTGAGGTTCACTCTGTTCATCAATGAAGAGATTTTCAGATATGTTTTTTAACTAGCTTATCCTCAGTATAATAGCCTAAAATTAATTTCCTGCTATTACAGTAGTATGCATTTCCAGTGATTGGATCACAGTTGAAATGCTCTCGACCTCAATAAAAGCCAATGCACTCCAGACGCAGTGACCGGATCACTGAAAATACATTCGGATTCTGTTCGATGCAGGTGTAAATGTTAATGTGGTCTTGCGATCTGGTCACCTGATTTAATGATTTATTCCACTTTAGACTGTTAATCCAATGTAGATTCGCAAGAGCACTTTTTTCTTCCTTTTTATTCACTTGTAAACTTGCATTCGTTACTGTGAGAATGTTTCTAAAGTAGGAAATAGACCGAATGCCTTTTTAAGCAGTCAATATAACTGAAAGCATTTTGATTTATCCATCAGTGTAAATGATGGAAATGTCTGTTTAATGCAGCTTCTAAAAGTGGCATTTCCATATTGTGCAGCTAAGTGCAATCAGATGCAAGAGTCCAGATACGATCCTGATATGAAATGCATGGCTTACACTTTACAATGAGGCTCTATATTGTAACATTAACTAAGGCATTCATGAACTAACAATGAAATAGTCCTCTACTGCATTTATTAATCTAGGCTAATGCTAATTTCTACATTTCAAGTCATATAATTTAGCATTACTGTATCATGAAAAACACGAATTGCCAATGAACAATAGTATATTAATAAATGGTGTAAAATGGTTGATTCTTAATTCAAGAACCCTAATGCATTAGCTAAAATCGAACCTTATTGTTCCGTGTTAGAAATGCATGTTTATGTCGGGTGTATATTCATGTAGTCGTAGCAGAATTTTGCCATTCACTGCCTGTTGCTTAGTAACCGCTGGAAGAAATGATTTTGTGTTTTTATTCCCTTGAAAAATCTGAGATGTTCCTGAATCTGGAAACACTCCAAACATGCTGTTAGGTCAAACACTTTGATTATTGAGCTCTGGGTGTGTATCTGCGGCCCCAAAAATGTTTTTGGGACACAAATGTATGAATGTCATTGTGTTAATTAACAAAATATCAAGTCAAGTGACGTGACATATAATTTCAAGATTGGTGTGATATTTTTGATCTAATGCGGTGACTTTCATACATTTCATATGTTCAAATATTTTTAGGGCCACTGTGAGAGAACATGAATTAAAGCTTGATGATTCATGTCCATGTGAAACTTCCAGTGTCTGACAGTATCATAAAACGAGTCACAATAATGAGAAACCATATTGAGAATATTGCAGAAATGTAGTATTTCTAACACGGCGGCTTCTCGTCCTTTTCCGTAGGACAAGGCAATGCTAAACAAGAACCCCTGGGAGAGTTTCAACCTGGCAAGTGAATATCAGAACTACGCCACAATGAATGTACTAGAATCAGACACAAAGAACTCTCTGGAGATGACTAACGCTGAGTGGGAAAAGTGTGTCAGCCTCCCTTTGGACGTCCAGGAGGGAGACTTTCAGACAGAAGTCTGAGGAATAATGAAGCGTTAGCAGGGACGCGGAAGAAGGTGGACATATTTTGCACTGAACAAAAACACGGAAGACTTCTCATGCAGCCTTGGAAAGACATATCTGGATTCTAGGAGTCTAGCAGGGACAATATGTGCCAATAAGATTTTAAAACAAGGAAGGACAGACAGAAAAAAAGACGTTAGAAAAAGACAAAAAAAAAACAACAACTGTGTTATCTTTTTTTTGTATTCTCACTCGTGTATTTAGTGGGGGGCAGACAATATCGAACATCATGTTTCAAAAGTAACCAGTTGGAAAATAATCGGTTCCAAAAGCGTTATCTTTCCAAATGAAACCTCAAAAGAGAAAACGACACGACGTGATGTCCACCCACGAGCGGCGGCTGGGTTCGGTTTTTCGTTCGGCGGGAGACGAGCCCAGGAATACAATGTATATACTTGCGCAGGTTTTTAAAAAGTTTATAACAAGTCCGTTTGGCCATTACTACACTTTTTACTTTATAATATGAAAAGACAAAACTATTCAGAGGCAAAGAGGATTTTTTTTCTTTCATTTAAAAACGAATGTTTGTCGAGCTACATTCTTCATTGCTTTAAATGCAATAAAGGTAATACTCACTTTTTTTATGAATAATATATTTCAAAACTTTAATACTGCAGAATCTGCCTGGAAGCTCAGTAAAGCTCTCTCATCTGCAGCCCTGTATAAAATATTTAAAAATCAAAAATGTTGTATGGTGTAAATAAAACTTTTGTCTACATATGTTTTACTTGTGCCAAGCTTATTTTAATGAGAAAAGAGAAAATTGCCAACTTGATGAGAGTTAGCGAAAAATGTTAACATTTGAAAAAGGAATGTAAATAAAAGAGGAAATATGTTCGTACTGCTTCAGAGACCTTGTCGACTTACTCCTGTGTCACGCTGCGTGTCTCTTTTCTGGACCCCATCCCTGTGGACATCCTCGCAATCTCAAGGTCCTTCATTCAACAGCAGCAGAAAAATGCTCTATAATTACTTGTCAGACCTAAAGGCAAATAACAATGGTATTTTTAACGGCCATTAGTGGAAAGGAGGAGACGTGTGTGGCCCTGGCTATAAAAATAGCACAGGGGAGCTAAAAATAACAGAAAGTATAGTCACTTCGGGGTAACGGCGCGCCACATATGTCGTACCTTATGTGCAATAACGCTATCAGCCAAGGAACTGACAGGATAGAGAGAACCGAACCAGAAATACTACCAAAACCTCTTGGATTTTAAGATAAGTTTACAGTTTAAAGGCGCGAGGATTGTTTAAATTTAGTTGTTTTCTGTTTTTAATGGTGCATTCTTCCAATGGCATGATATTTGACCATCTAAATCCCTCAAAACAAACCATTTTTTGAATTTGGAGGCAAAACTGTTATATCTTTAGCATGAGGCGGATAGTGTTCGTTCATATTAGTGTTATTTGTACAACAGCTGAAGCGAAGATTCTTTTTCCCACAGAAAGACGAATAAGTAGAGCTCACCTGAAACCCAAAAACAGAAAAAGGCCGTGCTGTCACGTACCGCTGCTACTTATAGACCTGCAGCTCCGGATGACGTCAGGAGCATCTGTTTAGTGCTATAACTCGTCCTGTAACGTACTGTTTTCGAAATCTGGTGTATCATTATGCATTCCACACAGTGAGACTGTCTACAAACTCGTGTCATGACTCACACACCTTGTCAGTCCCAGAGACCATGATTCAGGCCCGTCAAGCCGGACCTCAACAATACTCCGGGAGATAGTTTTGGAGCTGGCTGGGATTAGATTTAATACTTTTGCCAGATACGACTGAATGCTCACTGATGACAGATGGGACAGTAAAAGCGGTTCAAAAGGGATTATACTCCTAAACTTCAGCTTACCTTCAGATACTTTATAATATGAAAAGACAAAACTATTCAGAGGCAAAGAGGATTTTTTTTCTTTCATTTAAAAACGAATGTTTGTCGAGCTACATTCTTCATTGCTTTAAATGCAATAAAGGTAATACTCACTTTTTTTATGAATAATATATTTCAAAACTTTAATACTGCAGAATCTGCCTGGAAGCTCAGTAAAGCTCTCTCATCTGCAGCCCTGTATAAAATATTTAAAAATCAAAAATGTTGTATGGTGTAAATAAAACTTTTGTCTACATATGTTTTACTTGTGCCAAGCTTATTTTAATGAGAAAAGAGAAAATTGCCAACTTGATGAGAGTTAGCGAAAAATGTTAACATTTGAAAAAGGAATGTAAATAAAAGAGGAAATATGTTCGTACTGCTTCAGAGACCTTGTCGACTTACTCCTGTGTCACGCTGCGTGTCTCTTTTCTGGACCCCATCCCTGTGGACATCCTCGCAATCTCAAGGTCCTTCATTCAACAGCAGCAGAAAAATGCTCTATAATTACTTGTCAGACCTAAAGGCAAATAACAATGGTATTTTTAACGGCCATTAGTGGAAAGGAGGAGACGTGTGTGGCCCTGGCTATAAAAATAGCACAGGGGAGCTAAAAATAACAGAAAGTATAGTCACTTCGGGGTAACGGCGCGCCACATATGTCGTACCTTATGTGCAATAACGCTATCAGCCAAGGAACTGACAGGATAGAGAGAACCGAACCAGAAATACTACCAAAACCTCTTGGATTTTAAGATAAGTTTACAGTTTAAAGGCGCGAGGATTGTTTAAATTTAGTTGTTTTCTGTTTTTAATGGTGCATTCTTCCAATGGCATGATATTTGACCATCTAAATCCCTCAAAACAAACCATTTTTTGAATTTGGAGGCAAAACTGTTATATCTTTAGCATGAGGCGGATAGTGTTCGTTCATATTAGTGTTATTTGTACAACAGCTGAAGCGAAGATTCTTTTTCCCACAGAAAGACGAATAAGTAGAGCTCACCTGAAACCCAAAAACAGAAAAAGGCCGTGCTGTCACGTACCGCTGCTACTTATAGACCTGCAGCTCCGGATGACGTCAGGAGCATCTGTTTAGTGCTATAACTCGTCCTGTAACGTACTGTTTTCGAAATCTGGTGTATCATTATGCATTCCACACAGTGAGACTGTCTACAAACTCGTGTCATGACTCACACACCTTGTCAGTCCCAGAGACCATGATTCAGGCCCGTCAAGCCGGACCTCAACAATACTCCGGGAGATAGTTTTGGAGCTGGCTGGGATTAGATTTAATACTTTTGCCAGATACGACTGAATGCTCACTGATGACAGATGGGACAGTAAAAGCGGTTCAAAAGGGATTATACTCCTAAACTTCAGCTTACCTTCAGATATGGGCCTCAAGTGCCATCATCTCACATGTTGATGTGCATTAAAATCACACATGTAAATCCCGGATTAATCCTCCACTCTATTGAAGAGACTTTTCCTTGTGGAAAGCAGTTGGTTGTTTATACACTGGCAGACAAAATTTTGGAATAATTATAATTTTGGAAAGAAGTCTCTTATGCTCACCAATGCTTATTTGATTAAACACAGTAAAAAATATATATATATATATGTATATATTATATGTGTGTGTGTGTGTGTGTGTGTGTATATATATATATATATATATATATAATTATTATTATTAAAATTTTAAATTACTGTTTTATATTTGAATATATTTTAAAATGTAATGCGATGGCAGTGCTGATCCTTAAGAAATCATTCTAATATGCTGATTTGCACCTCAAGAATATTTGATCGAAAGTGACAGTAAAGAATGACATAATGTTACAAATATATATTTCAAATATATTTTGGTGTTCAATGAACTTCATATTCATCAAAGAATCCTGAAAAAAAAATGTATCAAAGTTTCCACAAAAATATTAAGCAGCACGATTGTTTTTTTTCCAACATTGATAATAATAAGAACCATTATTCATAATTGCGCACTAAAACATCAATCAGAATGATTTCGGAAGGATCATGTTACACTGAAGACTGGAGTAAGGATGCTGATAATTCAGATTTGCCATGACAGAAATTAAAATAGAAAACAGTTATTTTAAATTGCATTCATATTTCATGATATTACTGGTTTTACTGTATTTTTTGATCAAATAAATGCAGCAAAAAAAAAAATGTAAATCTTAATTATTCCAAACTTTTGGCTGCCAGTGTAAATATGATTATAGGACACAAAACTGAACTTTGCAAAGTTTGGATGACACTCAAGAACTTATTTAAAGTAATTAAGACTTAATTTGTTAGTTGTCTCAAACACAGCAGACAGCGTGAAAAACAACTTGACATGCTCATGTAAAGTGATTGTTAGTTTAACTTTGGAGAAGATTGCAAACTAATGATGCATATTAACAGACAAAGCGTTCATTGTGCACAAATGTTGACCTCCGAGGTTAGAAAACACAGTAATGTGATGTGGAGGAAGAGGCGGGTAGTACTGACATTGACTGGAGATGTCACCGTATTAAAAATAATAAAGCCCATTATGACAGCGACCAAACATGATGACACATGGAACGGATCCCAGGCCCCGTTCTCCACTCTCCACGGCTCAAAATGAAAATACGTTTGTCCTCTGTTTTTCAATGTGCAAATCAAAATGTCAAATCCATCACATTACAGGCCGGCGGGAAATCACGGCAAATGAAATTCAGCACACACGCACAGTGAGTGTGCCCTGGTGGGTGTTTGTAAGTCCAGCAGGGGACACATTGAGCGGTGGATCAGACTCATGCAGGAGAGGGAATTGAAGCGCAAGTCAACACAGACTCTGTATTCTCACTTGTGCTCAACTTCCATTCATGATCAGAAGGGACCGCTGTCAGTGTGAACACGTAAAACATTTTCTAATAGAGCATTTGATGTTATTTTATGATTGTTTTTGTGTCACATATTCCAGAGTCCAGATTACTTTAATGGAAAGCTAGGAAATAAACTCTTAAGCTTGGCCGAAGTAAGAAATCGTGGCAACACTTTGCTTTAAGACCTCATGTACAATGCATTATATAAGTATTCATAATGAATGTTGTCAAGCATTAAATATTTTCATAAATTATTGTAACCAAAAATCATAATATTTGCAGTTTCCAAAAGGGTCCAAACGATGTTACTTCCTGGGTGTTATTTTTATTTAATTTTTTTGTATTTTAAACAAATTGTCTTTTATTGTGAAGAAGAAGAGGATAGATTGTACCTTTGAAATTGCACCTTATTCAGGGAAAGTGATGATAAAAAAATATATCAATATATATATATAATTTTTTTTTTTTTACTATATTTAGTATATATTTGGGTAGCTGGTTTCAGCACCACGGACAGCAGCATGTTGGTTATAACATTCACGAAGAACAAACATTTGCCTGATCAAGAGTGAAGAATTACCAGAGTAAATTATTCCATGGAGAATAAACCATGGAATATATGATATAATGATATATTCAGCTGACACGGTTTGAACCGATTCATGCAAATTAATCTAACCTAAGCTATTTTTGCTTGTGAAGTTAAAATCTGAGATGCTATTAAACCATCGTTCTTTCATAAGCCACTGATTCAAGCGTCCTATGAAACAGTCTGTAATGAGGACATAAACATTCATTACTCTTCAAGTACATACTGTAGTTAGAGGACATTCAATTATTTCAATGAACACTGTAAGTCCCAAGTCGTTCTCTAATTGTGTTGAAGCGGAGGCCTCTGCTAATGGCTCCCTGTAGGATGAGCTTGTGTTTTATTCAGCTGTATGACTCCCCAGCTGCCAGCAGCTGTATGGACACAGTTTAACAGCGCTCATAATGGCACAGGACATCACACAGCAACTACCAGTTTCTATTCTTTGACCTCAGACCAAGTAATTATCATTCCCATAAGGATGGCCTTTTCTGCTCCAGATTGGCTGCTGCTGTTTCAGGAAATGGTCAGTAAAGTGAAAGGCTCAGGAACTGGTCAGGTCTTCATGAGACTCGTGACAAAGGGGACAATTATAGCAGACCTTATATGTTAATCATTCATACTTCCTGTTAGAACTGCATGATATTGTTGGGGGGGGGAGACTGCCATTGTGATATTTAGTTTTTCTGCAATATATATTGTGATATGAAAAATATGTGACTTTTATTCAAATGTATTTTTTATTATTTACATTTTGTATGATTTTTTATCATTTAAAATAGCTCTATTTGAAATGATTTCATTATTCTAAAATGATAGGGGTGATTTGGGTGGGGAGTGCATTTTAGGGAATAAAAATAATCTGAAAAGCTGAAAAATGAACCATCATTTTATGGCTGAATTAGCAGTTCTTCTTTAGTTTCATTGGGAAACAATGTCCAGGATATTCTTTCAAATAAAGTCTACAGATATTGAATCACATGAGGTAATCACATACTGACAGTTTCTTTATTATTTTATTTTGCCTGAATTATTCTTTTAAGAAGCTTCAAAATATTATCACGTGTTATCTTAGGAAACCAGAGCTCCTATTTCAATGTTTTAACATTTCAGTGCAGGTTTATCATTCTGAGGTTTGTTGAGTTGGAAGTTTACCAGCACCAGAGTGCGGATATGACAGTGAATTTTGTGATTTATGGAGTATATTACAGCAGATCACACACTTGATACAGACAAATGTTTAACCGTAAAGTCTGAGCCTTCCTATGAGACTTCCAGCATCCATAAAGAGAAGGAGCAGAGCAGAGATGTTAGAGGGAAGTCCCTTTGTAACTATCAGTTTGTGTTGAAACAGTTCATATTAACAGCTCGACTAGACAGACCCAAATGTTTTTCATTGGGAGTGTTTGTAGCGACTTCCATTGGAAAAAGGGCAGAGAGGTTAACATGTCTACAGAGCCGAGAGCGGAGCACAAGAACAAACAAGCACAAAGACACACAGGCATATTACTACAGCGCTGACTGCCTACTTCTACAGCCTCCTTGAGGACTGGCCTCCATTAAACAACATGTCTAAACATACAAGCTGTGCTTATGATACCACACCATTTCCTCTGTGCAGTGACACCTACAAACTGTGTAAAACAACACATCTAGAATCAGTATCATATCAGACTACACTTATATTGGTACCTTTGTGTAAGTAGGTTAAACTTAATGAGAGCTGCTTTACACTACCTTTCAAAAGTTTGAGGTGCGTAATTTTTTGTTGTCATTAAGGCTGCAAAAAAAAAAAAAAAACGGTAATAAAATTTATTTTTGCAATTTAAAATAACGGTTTTATATTTGCTTATTTTTATATATTTTAAATTTTATACATTATGTATTATGTATTAAAATACTCATATATTTTAATATAACTAACATAACACAAAGTTAGTGTAAAAGAACAGCATTTAAAATAGATATTTTTTTTACACATTGTAAATGCCTTTACTGTCGATTAATTGAATGCACTCTTGAAACTTTTGAAGGGTAGTGTGTAAATAACGGTTTTATATTTGTATAAAGTATTTTAAAATGTCTTTCCTGTGATGGTAAAGCTAACTTTTCAGCATCATTGCTCCAGTCTTCAATGT
Organism: Sinocyclocheilus anshuiensis; assembly: GCF_001515605.1. Lineage (NCBI taxonomy): Eukaryota > Metazoa > Chordata > Actinopteri > Cypriniformes > Cyprinidae > Sinocyclocheilus > Sinocyclocheilus anshuiensis. The sequence goes on from NW_015537947.1 coordinate 537,868, forward strand.
CACATGATCCTTCAGAAATCATTCTAATATGCTCATTTGCTGCTCAAGAAACGTTTATGATTATTATTCTATTTCTTGATATTATCAATATTCATATTTTAATTGTGTATATTGTGATACCTTTTTCAGGAATTTTGGATGAAGAGAAAAAAAATAGCATTTATTTTAAAACAGAATTAAAAAAACATAAATCTCTTTCTATTTGTATTTATTATATTTTAATATAAAGTATATTAAAGTAGTATTGTTTATTAATAATGAAAGTTTTAGAATATTAAATATTTATAGTTTTAATATAATTACCAGAATGCTGACTACTTACTAGAATACTAAAAATAAACTAAAAAGACGTACAAACTTCCAAATCATGAACACTCATTTTGAAAACGATTGTATAAAGAACTAAAACACACAAAACCAAAACGTGCAGGACAAACTGAACAATATCTCCTGCCACTGTCAGCCTATAAAGTGTTAAGATTAAAATGAAAAATCCAGAGGGAAACAAACAGTAAAAGTATGAGTTTCAGTACTATGTACATTTCGATCTGTCTTCGGAGTGTTTTTATTGCATCAGTGATCGTTCAGCAGGATGGCTGTCCTCAGAGCCGCTGACAGTGATGCCTTCTGATGTCTGTCAAAGGAGCCGTTGACACAAAAAAATGGGTGTACAATTTTGACAGACATTTAAAGAACCCTGTATTTAGATATGTATAACTCAATAGGAAGATTTAAAGCACAGCATTCTTTTAAGTTATCTTGACTTATATGCAAAGTGCAAGATCGCAAAAAGCGTAATGTCTCCAGATGAACAAAATGAATGCATTTCATTTTAAATAATGTAATTCAATCTCCTCAAATCAATACAGCTCTATGCAGCCACTTTGCACGAACACAAGGCAAACAGGAACTCCTGAGGGAGTGTGTGATTGTGAACTTTACCTTCAATCTAACAGCACTCTCTCTTTGAGTCACTTTCAACAGTAAATCAGTCAGAGGCTGCAGAACTGCTTTTAAAGTATTGTTTGGAAAATCCCCTTGATCCAGAAGACTGCCTTAAATCTTGGGTCTGAAAAACCCTGGTGCATGAGAAAGATCTTTTTTTTCGCCTTTGGGAAGAATATATTTAATTTAAAGATGAATGAGGAGAATGGATAAGAAAAGATGCCCGTCTCATTCTTTCCTGCAGTTCACTGTGTGTTTCAAAGCGAATGTGGCTTTAACATCAAACTCTTGGCTGCCGATATATGTAATTAAGATTTTTATGCTCACTAAGGCTGCATTTATTTGATGAAAATAGTGTAAAAACAGTAATAAAAATGTTAAAGAGCATTTTTCTGTTTGAATACATGTTGAAATGTAATTTATTCCTCTGATGCGAAAACTACATTTTCAGTAACCATTACTCCAGTCTTCAGTCACATCATGATCCTTTAGAAATCATTTTAATTTGCTGATATAATTTTTTTTTTTTTTTAAACAAATTACATTTTGGATGCCAGTTTATGTACTGTATATTTATATATAAAAATGCATTTCAAATATTGCACTACCAGTTAACTGCGCTGTCACCAATCCCTCTTTTTTGGTCGATTCTACAAGCATGCTTGAGAAAATTCGTTGTTTTCTTTCCAAAGACTGCACCATCTGTTAGGAGAGTCTGGCTGGTGTGTCTTCGTGGGCCATGAATCATATGAACATCTGGTCCAGGTGAGAACATGATAAGCACACAAACACAGTCACATGCGCAAACTCAAGCAGCTCTCAGTATGTGAGCACTGTCGACTACGAGCAGCACAGTCTGCTTTGCTCTTCAGTTCAGTTAGAAGTCTTATTCCTAACTGTGAGAATGTCAGTGAGGGTAAACACAGCTGATCCACAAACACTTTTACACAGTTGTTTGCATTTGCATTGATTCCAGCTCTATATAAAGACAAACAATTTTATCACAGAACAGAGATTAATTAAATCCAATTCAATGAGTAAACAAAGTAATATTCAACACAAAACTCTGCTTTATATCGCTCTTCTCCATGTCAGCTCATTGAACGATCATTATTACGTCGAAACTTTCAGCATACAATGCTAAGCAGGCTGTATTTAGGCAGAATGAGTACTGGAATAAGTAATGAAGGGAGTCTTCTTTTAGGGGTCCTCAGTGCAGGTGATTTAAGGCTGGATTGTACGGGGCGCAACTCTCTTTAATTCTGGGTTTGTGATTATTTCATTTCTTCTGTGATGTTTAGAGTTGGAGGATCAATGTTAAACTCGCAATGGTACTATTTCTCATGAAGCACGTTGGAAAGTTTGATTTGTTTTAGTCATTTGGTCATTAGCTGCCATGTGCCTTGTGCTGCTTTATATATTTTTTTACATTTGACCTTATTTGTATATCTGTATAGTTGTATTTTATATTTAATCTGTATCTATCTGTATTTATGTTCTACTGTTAGTGTTATCTGTATGCACCAAGGGTCTGAGAGTAACGCAATTTCAGTTCTGTGTGTATGTGCTGTACATGTGGAAGAATTGACAATAAAGCAGACTTGACTTGACTTGACTTGATTAGTCATTCGATTTAGTCATTTTGCGCTTTACTGTTGCTTACTGTACTGTTAACTCTGATTTGCGAGCTGGTTTGATTAGTTTGCTGCTTATTTTGAATCGATTTTTACTACTCCAACCGTTCAGTAGGACAAACTTTTCTTTTCTTTTTCCCGGCAAAATAAATGATCCCATATCTGTAAATCGACATATATCTATTTAACATTAATCAACCATCTGAATTATTTTAGGATAATTAAGTATAAATAAGCAACTGGATCCATTTTAAAATCAGAGATATTGTTTTTAGTCTTTATTAATGACTCAAAACTGCATTAATACAGAAGCATTTGCAAAAGAAATGTTAAAGGGGTCATATGACGTTGCTAAAAAAGAACATTATTTGGTGTATTTGGTGTAATGAAATGTGTTTATGCAGTTTAAGGTTCAAAAAACACATTATTTTCCACATAATGTACATTACGGTTTCTCCTCTATGCCCCGCCTTTCTGAAACACGTCGATTTTTACAAAGCTCATCGGTCTGAAAAAGCGAGGTGTGCTGTGATTGGCCAGCTATCCAGTGCATTGTGATTGGCCGAATACCTCAAGCGTGTGACAGAAATGTTACGCCCCTTACCATATTGTGATGCCGTGTCCCGGCACGACAAGACAAAACCAATAAAACCCATTACAAACGATGCATTTGTAGCATCCAGTGGGGACATTATTACGGATTATAATGACTTATACTGTCTTTTTACGCATAAACATAAAACCATGTCTGCATTTGTGATCGGAGAAATGACAAACAACAAGC
>NW_015537947.1:541441-544958 GCF_001515605.1 Sinocyclocheilus anshuiensis
GTCTTTTTACGCGTTGCTACGTATCGAGCCGCGTAAACATAAAACCATGTCTGCATTTGTGATCGGAGAAACGACAAAAAACAAGCGCTACACTACACTTCTCAAAACTCGCGTTTGAATCATCAATGGCAAATCCTTTAAATATGAACGCATACTTACAGGCTGTGAGTCAGCATTATTTGTCAGAACACCGGCGTGTTCTGAGTTTGAGTTTGAGTTTGAGTTGAGTTTGAGTTTGAGTTGAGTTGAGTTGAGTTTGAGCTCCGTCAAGTTAATTCTTTGTCGTCTAATTTTCGCTTAAATTATAGAAGTACTTGCGCTGTCCAAGATATAAAGACTGTGTCTGTTCCCCAAATAGTGAGGTCAAAAGATGTTCTTGCGTCAGACCAAGGCTGTATCTCATTGCTAGTTTTACTTGATCTTAGTGCTGCGTTTGATACTTTAGATATCGAAACACACAGCGTCTTCACGACATGGTGGCAGCGGCAACAACAATACTACAGTGAGAATAAAAGTTACGCCGCCTTTCTTTGCATGAACATTTGGGCGGTGTTATGCAAATCTTCCCACACAGTGATGTAGACATGTGGGGGCGTGTTTAAACAAGGCGTTTTAGGAGGCTGTGGACAAGTCTTAACTTTTATAAAGAATATCTCTTTGGGTTTGAGACTTTAGTCTTTGCAACTTTAGGGATCTTATCTATTCACGAACAGCTTGTAACACTCCAAAGAGAAAGGAAAACTTGAAATCGCATCATGTGACCCCTTTAATTTCAGAAAACCACAAAACATACCAATACTGTATGATAAATGAATTTTTACAGAATGTTTAATCTTGCATCAGTTCTCTAGAACTTTCTCTTGCAAGTACAATCCAATAATTCCAAAGTAAAAATCTATGTGAAATAAAGTGTGTCCACGACCATCATGACAGTAATTCAATCTCAGGGATTAAAGTAACATTAAAGAAAGCAAACATCAGAAACACTGCAGCATTATGCCTAGCAAAAAAAAAAAAAAACTGCGGATATGCACAGCTTTTAAAAAAACACTTAAATAATAAATAAATCAGCATAAGGATTTGTACCGTTTTAACTTATTTCAAACTAAATTTGGTCTTGTTTAGAGAGAAAAACTTTTGTTGAATTATTTTAGACAGCAATGCAAAATGACATGCATATATACCCTTAGTTAGTAGTAAGGGTCAGTAGTAAAGACGGGTTAGCATATCAGACTACTACTATCAGTTAAACATGACAATGCCTCTAGCGTCACAAAATCTATTTGGCATCATAACACATTCAATCAAGTCTTAAAGAACGTCAATATTTCTCTCTCTGAACAATGAATGAAAGATGTGGAAAACTATTTTACAATTATTTTTTTTCATTCCAGCTCTGACTAGTAACGAATCCAAGTAAAAACAGGACTTTCAGTAAGTTAATGCACATATTCATCATCACTGACATCTGAATCGTCTGCATCAACTTCCCCTTCGATCACAGATTTCTTCCCTTTACAGCATGAAACAACCAAACCAATAAGAAAGACCTGCAACACAACAAAAGATGCATTAGGGCTATATAATAGGGCAAAGAAAGAAAGAGAGAGAGAGAGAGAGAGAGAGAGAGAGAGAGAAAGAAAGAAAGAAAGAAAGAAAGAAAGATTTTCTTTTAGGAAAATATATTACCACAAGGAAAGCCCAGTTGCCAAAATAGTAGATGGTGCTGAAGAACCAAAATTTGTGCAGGAACAGGTACGATCTTGTAACTGTGCACTGGTCTGGAAAACAAAATATGAAAAAAATTTGACATTGAATTTTTATTCATTTTTGGAAGTAAAATATTTCTGTACAGTTCTGTAAATTCAACCTGTATTTTGAAGAAAATATGAGAAAATTTTGCTTTCTCATGCATTGCTTTTGTGGTTGCTAAGCTGCTAGCTTACTCTCTATTATATTCTGGTCCCTAGATACGGTCTAATAGGAATAAGCAAATGCTAATGCGTTAGTAGAGTCAGAAGGTCAGTAGGCTAGTCTTCACCCCGCCGCCATGCAGAAGTAATCACACATGCACAACAGTACAGGTTCTCATCACAGAGCATGACACTGTAATTGCCGGCACACAGCCTTGTGTAATTACACCAGCCACGCTTTACAGGTTTGTGCTAACAACACGCGGCTTTCACTTAAACACATGGGAGAACCTCTTAGCTAGATGCCACCTCAAGCTAACCTGCCACACTGACCAGAAAACCAGCAACAAGCTGATGACCATGTCATAGAAAATAAATGAGGGATCCAGGGAAAGCAATGACACATTTGGATAAAAATGACAAACAAATATTTAGACGTTTCTTGGCAAACCAAAATAACCAATATTTGGAGAAATGCAGAGAGAAGAAAAATATTTATTAGTGAAAGTAGAAATAAATAGGACTGCATAATTTGGGGATTTTTTTTTTTCTGATAAAAACTGCAATTGGGATTTAAGTTGGATTTGAAAAAATCCAGGCTTGCTGTGCTTGTTTGTAGGACTTTTGTGATTTTATTATCAATTTGGCTATAAAACAACATCAACAACATTAATCATAATAATAAATATTATTAATATTATTATTATTTAGGGTTATTATTAATAAGATTATCATCATCATCACCATCATTATTACTATTATTAATAAATAAAAATATAAAAATTACTAAATAAAATAAATATTATTATTGTACTACAAATAATAATTGCACTAATCCAATTAAACGTGCCCTACAATTAAATGAATTTCCCCCCCAAAATGTCATGACATATTTATTGCTTCAGAATATCTGAATTCAGTATATTTGAGTTGAATTAAGGTTTATTTATACACTTTGAACACAGGACCTCATCTTAAAGGGATAGTTCACCCGAAAATGAAAATTCTGCCATTAATTACTCACCCTCATGTCGTTCCAAACCCGCAAGACCTTCGTTCTGTGTCCGCCGCCATTCACGACTCTCGAGAGTACCACGACGCATACGTGTGATGCTCCTCACGTAGAACACACATGCGCTGCACCTTGTTTACGAGCAGAAAGCTCTCGGATTTCATCAAAAATATCTTCATTTGTTCCAAAGATGAACAAAGGTTTTACGGGTTTGGGACGATATGAGTGTGAGTAATTAATGACAGAATTTTCATTTATGGGTGAACTATCCCTATCCCAAAGCAGATTTACCATGTGATGCCTGAAACCCTAATTGAACAAAACCAATAAAACAGTGAATATTAGACATTTGATAGATTTCATCTGCTTTAAAAACAGCAATTAAAATTAGCTAAATAAAAAAAAAAATCATGTTATTTTTAAGTAGAGTAGCAAAGTTAGTGAAAACAGACTTGTTTGTTTTGTATAAAAACATTTAAAAAGTATTGACAGAGACTGAAAGAAAGAAAGAAATGATCAACAGACAGACAGAAGATGATAGACAGACAGACAGACAGACAGACAGACAGACAGACAGACAGACAGACAGAAA
>NW_015537947.1:545440-555797 GCF_001515605.1 Sinocyclocheilus anshuiensis
CCTTGTTTACGAGCAGAAAGCTCTCGGATTTCATCAAAAATATCTTCATTTGTTCCAAAGATGAACAAAGGTTTTACGGGTTTGGGACGATATGAGTGTGAGTAATTAATGACAGAATTTTCATTTATGGGTGAACTATCCCTATCCCAAAGCAGATTTACCATGTGATGCCTGAAACCCTAATTGAACAAAACCAATAAAACAGTGAATATTAGACATTTGATAGATTTCATCTGCTTTAAAAACAGCATCATCAGCCACATTGATGAATAGTCCAGGACTCATGTGGTTTAGTTTGAGGTTTAGAAGTCTGCTGGTCTGATAGTTGAACTATACAATCAAATGGGCAGCAAGCAAGCTAATGTAAGAAGTAGTTCATCTGGGCTCATGGATCAAACAGGGTGAGTGTCACTTCAGCAGGAGGGTTGTAATCAGCACAATCTGTCGAGCTGCTTGTGAAGATGTGGCTCTACAGAATGCTGTCTACAGAGGGAAGGGAGGAGAAGCAGAGAGAATGATCGGATAGTGTTTATTCAGATAATTAGCTGCTCCAGGCATGCGGCAGGAGAATGGCTGAGGCATGAAGACCTGCTTAAAAGAGAGAAGTGAAGGAAAACCAGACATTTAAAAACATGAGCAACACCAGAGGTCACTGAACTCACTCTGTGTTAGACATCCTATCATCTCATGCACATGTAGTCAAAGGCCCCATTTGCACTCAGTATTAACCTCTGTCCCAACTGATCTCATCACAAGTGGTCAGCCAAAACCAGGATTGCTGCTCAAATTTAACATGAGTGCATTAACATGAGTGTTATAAATTATATATATATAAGATGATGGATGGATGGATGGATAGATGGATAGATAGATGATGGATAGATAGATAGATAGATAGATAGATGGGATAGATAGATAGATAGATAGATAGATAGATAGATAGAAAGCAGCTGTTGCGGCATCTTTTAACAAAATAAATTTTCAAACTTTTAAGAAACTCTTTAAAGTACAATCAAAAGCATTTGGCGGAAATTTTTTAGCAATTAATCCAATACTAAAGCAGATGGAGTTTCTTGTTTTGGCCAAATCAGAAAATTAGGACTCTTCTACACAACAAGGCATTTTTCTTTCACTTGAAACTTTGTAAGTTTCCAAGACCTCTGCCAAGAAAAGCCTAATAAAATGCTGTGCATGGCAAGCTTTTGGCATCTTGTTGCACAAAGAATATCTTTAAAGGACAGTTACAACAGGCTCCGCGCAGTAGCACCGGTCCTCTGGTTCTGGCTCAGGAGAAACTGGACCTGTTTGAGAGCATGCACCGTCCTCCCCTCCTGCACTTTTCCTACCATCTGCAGCTCAGCAGATGCTCACCTGAATTACAGGACAGATGGTTCTCAACAGTGCTCTGGCTAAACAAATCATCGTGTACATCACTGACCCGGTTCACCTTCAGATCGCAATCACTGCTGATGGAGAACGCCTGCCAAAGACCACAGCCATTCAGACCAGCAGCCTGTCCACTCGCTCTGTTTGTGTGCCATTGTGTTTTTATGGGGGTTTTGGGCATTGACTGTTAAAGGGATAGTTCAACCAAATATGAAAATTTACATTTGATCACCCTTATATTTTCCAAATCTGTATGCTGTTATTTTGTCAGTGAAATGCAGAAGTAAACATTTCTGAACAACCACTACACAGCTTGTGCCAGGGAAAGAAAGAAAGAAATACTATAAAAGTAGCCCATACTACTCATGCACTTTATTCCAAATCTTTAAGCCTTTTGTCACACACGCAAAAAAAAAAACAAACAAACAAAAAAAAAACAATTGTAACTAGTGTTATCCAGTTTAAAATTATTTAATAATTGTTCATATTATTAAAGGTGCACTAGGAGATCTTGGAAAATGCTAACTTTAGCCTGACAGCACTGAAAGCGAACGACCCACCCTCGCTGCAATCGCCATCCAAAGCCACGCCCCCTGAACTCATATACGCACACAGACCAGGATACCAGAGACAACATTACTACAATAGGCTACATCAGCGGTTCCCAATTCCAGTCCAAGTGCATTAAAGTGTGCGAGACGTAAATTTAAATAGTATTTATTTACAGAGGTATATTATGTCACACTTCTCTAGTAAGTTTCATCTGTGTGTGAAGACGCTGCGCAGCGCAAATCCATGAATGAATGTTCCGAAGTGAAGTAAACTTCAACGGATTTCCCCTGCTCAGGGACAGGGAGGAGGGAGCAATGAACACTGTGTAGGGATCATATCGATCGGAACACAGTTCATGCACGTAGCTCACTTCTAACGAGCTGGTTATCTGAATCGGGTGTGTTAACTAAGCGAGACATGCCAAATATGCAGAGGACAGGAATTGGGAACCGCTGGGCTACATCATGTGTCATTCACCAGTGAGAAAACTTTTAAAGTACTATACCAGGAAGGAAGATCGGGTTGTTTATGTTTGTCTGCCATTGTCTGACGTATCCTGTCTGCGCGAACCGGGTGTGCAGAGGTATGCTAATACATACGTTGACAGGCAGGTAGGAAAGCATATTAAAACGCTCGGATGAACATTTCTTGATCCTACGCCTTCCACAGAATATATAAAGATATATATATGCAGACAAATACATTTAGACCACTTAACTTAATGATTGCTATCGGGATGTGAAGAGACTTTCAACCAGCATAACAAAAAATGTTTCTGAATACAATCACCTATTGCACCTTCAAAATAACAATTTTACAAAAAGGAGAGAATATAAGAATAAAAATATAATCATTTTAAAAGGAATTCTAATAAATCTTATAATGCAATAATTGATTATTATATTCATTAGAATTAATTATATAATGACATATAATATATATAATGACTTTGGTAATTTGGTAATTTTACTTTGGTAAAAAAAGAATTCAATCACTTTAAAAGAAATTCTAATAAACCTTATAATGTCATATAATATCATTATAATTATATTAATGTCATTATAATAATGGCATAATGCCATTATAATTATATAATTATAACTAATTATAATATAGGATATATAAATATAGGATTTTCTTACAGCATATATATATATATGTATATATATATATATATACTAATAATAATAATATAATATATTGCTCAAAGATGGAAAGGGGGTTGCATCAAAACAATAAAAGTTTAAGTTATTGCAACTTATTGCAATTTTATATCTTTACCCATCTTTGTCAGCAAAGTTTTTAATCATTTAAAATATAATAAAATTTAGTATGGTCACTTTTTCTTTTATCCATTTTAATATGATTACTATGTATACAAAATCACTTTTGAAATTTTAATTTGATGCGATACCAAAACCGGACATCTTGTTTTTGACACACATACACACAATATAAAATGATGCTTCAATATCATTGATGTCAAAATGACATGGGTAACGCAACCATTTTGGACACAGATGCATGCTAAATGTGTTCTATGGGGGAGGGCAAGATTATTGGTGAATAATAACTTCAATTTGTATAACCTTTCCTCACATAAAGCTATTGTATGACTTAAAAAAGTGTTTGAATGTAGTGCATCTGGACCACTTTTATAGTGCTTCTCTTTTTTGTAGCTTGCCAGTCCTTGGTCACTGTGAACTGTCATTATAGAGATGATAATGGAAAGAGCTGATAAACAATTCTTCAAAATGTTCTAATTTCTGAGGAAAATAAGATGAGGGTGAGTTTTCCCTTTAACTGAGGGAAGTGACAGAGGAAGCGAGTGGCAGAGTGTGAGTTCAGAGTGTGGTCAGTGCAGCGGGGCAGCCCTCTCTGAAAGCATGCATTATTAATCATGACTCATTTGTTTCTGTGTATATACACCAAATAAGAAAAGGATGGAAAAGTGCTCTAATGTGCTCTCTACCTATGAGAAGAACATTCTCTCAACCTCTCTGTTTGTTTGGTTTCGGGATTTTTGTTTGTCTACACTGTTTTCTAAAAGCACTCTGTTTATTTCACTATGTACCTGGGTTTTCCAGAAGCAGACCACTTGAACCACTCCTCTCGACGGAGCTGCCTGGCTCTACTCAATCTGAGTGGACCCCAGAGATGGATGTTGAAAACCACCCTACACTCTTAAAAATAAAGGTGCTTCAAAAGCTTCTTCAAGCGATGCCATAGAAGAACCATTTTTGGTTCCACAAAGAACCATTCAGTCAAAGGTTCTTTAAAGAACCATCTCTTTCTTACCTTTTTGTAATCTGAAGAACCTTCTTTCGCCACAAAGAACCTTTTGTGAAACAGAAAGGTTCTTCAGATGTTAAAGGTTCTTTATGGAACCATTTAGACAAAAAGGTTCTTCTATGGCATCGTGAAGCACCTTTATTTTTAAGAGTGTACCCTCTTCAACTGCCTTCAAACTTTCTGACATGGACAAAGACCTCCACCTACAGACTCATGTTGGAGAGCAATTGTACAATTGAGGTCAGGATATTTTGTCTCTCAGATACCACCTACCAGAAACACAATTGCCTTCTGGTTCCAGATGATGATGAACCCACTGTGGGTTATAAAAAGCTCCTCATTATGAATGCTGCACTCAATCAAATATATACACTATATACACGTGCATATATACATATATAAACATATACACACATACTGTATATATACAGCATATATATATATATAATAAATTTGGTTCTTTTGAACTATTCACAGTTTCGACAAAAATTTCTGAAGGAGACTGGAGTAACAGCTGCTTTGCCATCACAGGAATAAATTACATTTTAAAATATATTAAAATAGAAAATATTATATTTCACAATATCAAATGAATGTCACCTTGGTAAGCAAAAGAGATGGTAGTATATTGAGAGTATATAAAATGATAAAATCTATCTACAAAACATATAAATATATAAAATAAAACTAGTCACAAATTAATACACTGCGTGTTGTAAATCCTGAAACTTTTACATCCCGCTTACATTACACATGAATATCATTTTATGCTGTTAAACATTTAAAAATGTACCAGTTAACAGATTAAATTTGGTACTAAATCTACAATTAACAAGAACTAGAAGGTTAAAAATTACACTAAAACTAAACTAAAACCTAAATAAAAGACATTAGAAGCCAATATCTAGCTTCTGTGCATGCAAATTTCTCATATCTCATATTTGAATCTCAAAGTTCTCAAAGATCTCAAAGTTAACAACTATAACTGACGCTTAATGACCCACTGTACTAATAACACAGGCACAAGTTATTCATGGTTCAGTCATCCTCGACCATGATACTGCGGTACATACTACTTTAAGGTATGCCATAAAAAATCTAGTAATTTTCATTACTTGCATTATTAATACACATTAAAATGGAAAATGCAGGTCTGCTAAATGAATGAACGAATGCTACTGTATATCTGTTTGCAGTCTCAGTAACAGCATGTCTCTGTGAACTGTGTGCACTGGGTCTGAATCAGCTTAAATGAGACTGCATTAAGATGCATTAGATTCTCTCTATGTACCACTGGTCCACATCTACCAGTAAAGTAACACCATGGGGTGCACATGGCGGCATGGACTCGTGCCAGGCTGTGCCTGACGTGGCTATTAATTAAAGTGTTCCTTAATTATCTGCTCTGTTTTAGTGCTTAGCTGAGTAATTATAGCCAGCTCTCTATGTGCCAGACTGGGGGTGAATTCAGATAGACTAAGAAACCGACAAAGAGAGGAAAACAAGCGATCAATGGTTTAAAGCAATAGTTCAACCAATAAAAGAAAATTCTGTCATTATTTACCTCACTCTCATGTCATTCAAAGCCTGAATCACTTTCTTTCTTCAGTGGAACACAAAAGGAGGATTCTGAATGGCACTGGTCACTCTTTTCAAAGCATTTGAAATGAATGGAAACTGAGATGTGTATGCTTTAAAAATGAAGTAAAAGCAACATAAAAGTACCATGAAATTGGTCCATATCATGCATGCACTATATTCTTAAGTCTTATGAAGTGATATGATAGCTTTGTGTGTGTGTTTTTTTTTTTTTTTTGGATAATCTTATTTCCCAAGTGAGCTATTAACATCTATGACCAGATCAATGAGTCAAGCAAATCAACTTAAGAATCTGATTCATTCATTGGAATCGTTTAGACGGGTTTGTGAACTGGATGAATTGATGTATTGAAAAGATCAGGCTCAAAGGAAAGAATCAGTCATGACTCATGAATCAGACATCACTACTACTGTTTGATTCAAGAATAATTCATTATTTACATCACTACCATTTGCGAACTAAATGAAGTGCTGGATTGAAAGAATTCGCCTCAAAAGAATGAACTGTTCTATTTCTCTCATTAACCCTCATGAACACACTAAGGAAAGCTAATTCAGATGTCAAGATTTTTATTTTCACTTACATTTTGGTCTGTTCCTCCTTATACAAATCTAACAATCCATCTTTACCAGTGTTGGGGGTAATGCGTTACAAGTAAAGTGAGTTACGTAATCAGACTACTTTTTTCAAGTAACAAATTTCTCTTAAATTTACAAGAAAATACCTGAGTTACTTTTTGAAATAAGTAACAACAGTTTCCTTGTTTTCCCATTTATTCACTGATACAATTGGAAGTAAGGTGCAGAGGCAGAGGCACTTGCATCAGGCTGAGGCTTATTAATTAACTTTTGGTGTGAAAGGGCCTTTACATTTGGCAAAAAATACAACTTTTGGGTTTTTTGTTATTAAAAATAAATAAGCAAGCCCAGCTCAGGTGACAAAAAAAGTAATGCAAAAGTAACGTAATTGGATTACTTTCCATATAAGTAACTAAGTAACACAATTAGTTACTTTTTATGGAGTAACGCAATATTTTAATGCATTACTTTTAAAAGTAACTTTCCCAACACTGATCTTTACTACATTTATGACACTTTTTCATTATTTTTAAAAGTGTGTCTCATTGTCGTCACCGATAGCCTCATGGGCAGCGCGTCGACATGTAGCGCCATTGCACTTCGGGGGTCCTGTGTTCGAGTCCCGGCTCGCGGACCTTTCCCAATCCCATCCCACCTCTCTCTCCCACTTCGCTTCCTGTTTCACTACTATCCTATCAATAAAAGGCAAAAACGCCAAAAATAAATCTTTAAAAAAAAAAAAAAGTGTGTCTCATTTATTACAATTGCATGGAGCTACAATTACAAGTCTCCTGCTGTGTTCTCTGGGAGCAACGTGATCTCATGATAATTCGTATGTATTTTACGTAAAATGTGGTTCTATAAAACGTACATTTACGTGGAGAAATAAAATCATACGGGTTTAGATCAACATGAGGGTGAGTAAATGAAGACTACATTTTCATCTTTGAATAAACTATTCCTGTAATGAAGACAATAATCACAAATCCTCCTATGACTAAACGGACAGAAATAGTTTAAATATCAGTCACTACATTGGAAGTAAGAGCACTTTCCACTTTTACTTTTTTTCTTCCCTCCGTCTTAGGAACTGCCTTTTTTTTTGTTTAGCCAACAGATGCCTAAATTTGGCACCAATTTCTCAAAAGGCTTTAACTGGAGCATTTGCTAATCTTTATCACAAAGCAATAAAAGTGAGAGCCAAAAACAGGCAGCTAGAAGGCAAGGGCTTTCCAGAATGACCTCAAGGGGGAAGAGAAGACGCAGAAGAGGTGAGTGTAATGATAATAAATAATCCTGTGGGGTTAGAATGAAATTTAGACTAAAAGAGCTGTGGAGGAGTGCAGCAATAGAGCATGAGTGATATCAGAGCTGCTGTCTCACCTGTTACCAATCCTCATATTTATAGCAGCAATATAACAGACAGACTCACGTGACTCGTGATTCACACTAGTCATCTATAGCACCTCTCTGGGTAAATGTGCATGGAGAAAGAAAATAGAACAAGTGCAAAATGCATCAAGGAATGGTAGTGAATTTGAATACAACTATGGATTTAAACCCATAAAAAGACATATTTAAAGCCATACAATACCATTCAAAAATTTGTGTTCAGTAAGCTTTTTTTTAATTTTTATAAATTGACACTTTTATTTTGCAAGGATGCATTAAACTGATCAAAAAAATCTATTTTTAAAATCTATGTTTAAAAAAAATCTATTTCAAATAAATTGTTATTTTGAACTTTCTATTAATCAAAGAAACTGAACAATCAGGGTTTCTACAAAGAAATCAGCAGAACAATTGATTTTAAAATTAATAATGTTTCTTGAACACTAAATAAGCATATCAGAATCATTTCTGAAGCAAAATGTGACACTGAAGAATGGACTAATGGATGCTGAAAATTCATCTTTGCCATCACAAGAATAAATTACATTTTAAAATGTATTAAAATAGGAAACAGTTCTTTTAAATTGTAATAACATTTAACATTATTACTGTTTTTACTGTATTTCTGATCAACTGCAGCTTTAATGAGCAAAAGAGAGTTCTTTCAAAAACATTAAAAAAATCTTACAGAACCCAAACGTTTGAAAAGTGTATATACAAGACATCATATATAATTTATAATTTATCATTTAATACATGTATACATTTATTAGTGGAAATTAGTTTGACTAGTAGACCAATTAGTAGACCAATAGGAAATACATTTATTAAAACAAGTAGAAATCAACTAGCTTAAGTCTCATGAATTTAATAAGACAAGAATTCTTCAACACTGAGGTTCACCAGATATTTTATCTAATTCAAATCACACATAATTGATGTCAAACCTTAACATTTAAATTTCATTCTGTTCCTCAGAAAAAGATGATCATATGGCTTCATAAGACGCAGAATTCAGTGCATGAGTTATATGGACTGCTTTTATGCAGCTTTTTATTCATTTTCAGAGCTTGACCACTCCAGACCCCATTTATTCTATTTTTATTTTACTTTTTTTTGGAGCTATCACTTTTTTAAAGTTAGAAAGTGTTCCGTTTCAATCACACTGGCCAATAAGGCACTTTCATGTTAGATGACACTTTTTTGGATGATGATAATATCTCCAGGTAAATGTTCTTCAAAAGATTCTGCACCCTCATTTACAATATACTATGCTATAAATATATTTCAATGAAACAACTGTGGCCTTCACTTATTCTGAAAAACACTTCCTGTAATTCATTCTACAAGCACCCTTGATAGAACTCTTATCATAAAACAACTTATTTCTGTTCTGTCCTTCAAAAAAATTCATCAATCACTGACATTTGTGTAATATATTTCTGTCTCTTCATTACAGCAGCATCTGAAGCTACAGGAGAACACAATGTGGTGAAGAATCGCAGGTTTAGGAACAAACAGAATGACTGGCATCTGCTGACCTCCGTGAGAACAAGGCCCAATTCATCCAGATCATGACTTAACAGTGATTTGTGTTTTGAAGAAAATAAACTGTATTAAAAGACATGAGCATAAGTATCTGCCATCTTTGAACACATCAAACATCATTCTCTCCTGAACATCATTGATGCTGTTGCTAGGGAACAGTCCTGAGAGTGAGGTGAGCACTTGATTTCTTCAGCATTAAAATATGTGTCCTGCCTTCCCATGTCAGACTTATGACCCTTATGGAATCACATTTTCTAAAGCACCATTCAACTAAAACAAAGTTTATTAGTGTTTTATGTCATACTATTAATTAATGCAATGTGATTACATCATATTGTAATACTATGATATTTAGATAAATAATATGTGACTAAATGATTCAAAAATTACATGGTACTTAAAAAAAAAATACAATGTTAAGTTAGGTAGTTCCATGGAACTTTGTCCAAAAAAAGAGCAGCACCATGGAACTTTTGGTAATTTTATAATGTGTTATGGTCACTCCCTCAATTCAATGTGCTGAAATATAAAAATGTCACAGGCGTACTTGAGAATTAAGCGCCAATTTTGTTCCCTTCAGTCAAACTGAGGCACGAGGAGATTTTGAACGTACACCAGTGAGACGGTGAATGAGAATTTAAATAAAAAGTGGATTAGACGATTTTCTTAAAGTTCTGAGAGGTTTATGAGAAAACAAATGCATGCTGAGAAATTACATTAAAGTTAATCAGGTAAAGTTGATCAACGGGATTTCCTTTTAACTGTGTAAATGTTAGAAATGCACAAATATATGAGAGGTGAGAGCAGAGGGGAATATTATCAGAGAATAATGCTATGCATTACATACAAAAAACTAAACAAAAACAAAAAAAAGCATGCGTAAATTATGACAATATTTCATTTTGGGGTGAAATATCCCTTTAAGAGTGAAACTAAAGCATTTTAAAGGGTTAGTTCACCCAAAAATGAAAATTAGGCTGTGTTTTACTCACCCCCGAGGCATCCTAGG
>NW_015537947.1:555904-558630 GCF_001515605.1 Sinocyclocheilus anshuiensis
TCAGTCCAAAAGAAGTGAAATAAAAAGCACCCATACATAACAAAAGTGTCTCACACGGATCTGGGGGGTGAACAAAGGCCTCCTGTAGCGAATCCATGCGTTTTTCCAAAAGAAGTGAAATAAAAAGCGCCCATACATAACAAAAGTGTCTCACACGGATCCGGGGGGTGAACAAACGCCTCCTGTAGCGAATCCATGCATTTTTGTAAGAAAAATATCCATATTCAAAACGTAACAATCACTTGAATCTAGCTTACGCTCACTGTTGTAAACGGAAGTAGCTCCGGGCGGATGACCTATGAGGTCGGCTTTGCGCACGCGCCGCTCAGAAGTGACGAACGTGGAAACACAGTGGAGAGATCAAAACAACGGTCACTAATTATAAGCACAAATGAGGATTTGTAAAGAAGAATGTCAGAGGATTTCGATATAAGCCAAGAGGAGACTGGTTTTCCTTTGCTAAAGTAAGGAAACTTTGCTTCCTTTGCTCCTGTTAACAAACGTTGGTTTTAATGAGACTCACCAGCGCATGCGCAACGCTGACCTTATACATCATCCGCCCGGAGCTGCTTCCGTTTACAACAGTGAGCGCAAGCTAGATTCAAGTGATTTTTACGTGTTGAATATGGATATTTTTCTTACAAAAACGCATCGATTCGCTACAGGAGGCCTTTGTTTACCACCCGGAGCCGTGTGAGACACTTTTTTTTTAATGGATGGGCGCTTTTTATTTCACTTCTTTTGGACTGAAGCACTGCAACACCCGCTGACTGCAATGATAGAGCTTGGAATAGCCAGGACAATTTTTAATATAACTCCGACTGGATCCGAACTAGGATGCCTCTGGGGTGAGTAAAACACAGCCTAATTTTCATTTTTGGGTTTACTAACCCTTTAAATTAATTAATCATCCAGAAACTAGAACCGAAACTCATGTCATTCCAAAACCCTAATACTGTCATATTTTCATGAAAAACCACTTAGAAATTTTGAACTTCTATACTATACTCCAAGTCTCCTGAAGCCTGAAGTCAACTCTTGTATGACTTTAGAAGACTCTATACATCACGCACACGTCATATGGATTAATATGGTGCTTTTTCTGAGCTTGGCAGACAAACTAATCAACATATTCTACATTGTATGGAAAAGGGCAATATTAACATTTAGCTAACATCTCCATTTTTATTCCATAGGGAAAAAACTAACTCAAACATGTTTGGAATAACACAAGGATGAGTAAATAATGACATTTTTAATATTTTGAAGAGAACTAATCTTTTCACAGTAAGACTAAAGTATATTTTTCTTCTATTTTCTCCGTTTACAATATTATATTCTTTTGAGTGTCTGAAAATGCCTAATAATTTAACAGAGGAATAAATATTTAAATCTTTATTATTTATTTTCTTGCTTGTTTCAACACAGCGCTTGGAGCACTTATGATCAGTGCATTCAAAATCAACAGGATATATTTTTCCATCTGTGCATTTGCTGAGTACCAGACGAGCATCATGCGTTCATTAGACCATGGGTAGAAATCAATCTGACAGGATGAGGAAATGTATGCCTGGCCGACTGGAGGGGAGAGCAGAACATTGTAAGTTTCATTTTAATTTGCGGCTCCTGAATCTATTGGCACACCAAGTGACTTGGTGGATGGTAGCCATGGCAACAGCACTTTATCCTCCAGACTCACTGCATATATCTGAACTAAAATGAACTGATATAATATCATTAAATGAATGCAGAGAGAAAGACAGGAAGAGAGACATGCAGGAGCTAAAATAAATCAGAAAAACAAAGGATTGTGAAAATAAGAGAGATCGGGAAAACGATAATACAGTTGCCTGTTGAATGCATAAAACAGCATATAAAGACATGAGCAGTGCCTTCTGTCAAATGAACTCCATAGCTATGCGTTCAACAGTTCAGATGACTTCAGCAGCGGATTGAACTCAAATTCTGCCTGCATAGCGAGATCCCATGAATCCCAGCGCCTGTTTAATTGACACTAATGGTGAAATCTTATGACCGAAATCTTATATCACATTCACAACATGACTAATTTTATATAACGGTATCAGTATGTATGTATGTTTTTTTCTGCTGGTTTTATGTAACTTGAGTTAAAACAGTTGCAATATACATGTATATTTTATTAAATGAAATTATAAATATAATAAAATAGCATTACATTATTCATAATATTTTATATTAAAATTATTGTATATTATATTATATTTATTATTTTATATTATATTATTTTACATTCTAAACACACACAAACTCTCTCTCAATATTTATATATATATATATATATATAAGAAATAAACAAATATATTTTATAAATGAAATTATATTTATAAAGTCTGTGTGTATTATATGTAAAGTAAGTTATATAAATATATATAACTGAACATTTAAAACAACTAAAGAAGTAAATTCTCATTAGCCATAAAATAGTCAAAATACATGGGGGTCAAAGCAGAAAAAGGGTTTTATTTTATAAATGAAATGATATTTATAAAGTCTGTGTGTATTATATGTAAAGTAAGTTATATAAATATATATAACTGAACATTTAAAACAACTAAAGAAGTAAATTCTCATTAGCCATAAAATAGTCAAAATACATGGGTCAAAGACGAAAAAGGGTTTAAGCTTAAAAACAATAAGTGTAATACTGCTTTAAATTGTTGTTGTTTTTCCCCCCAAAAAATTTC
>NW_015537947.1:559170-587437 GCF_001515605.1 Sinocyclocheilus anshuiensis
CAAATACTAATTAGTTGTAATTTTACATTTTTTAAATTTGCCACTATCCTAGGTTTTGCCCATTGGTCAGTAAGAATTTTTTACTCATTTAAAACACAATAAAATTTAATACACTCCCTTATTCTTTTATATATTTTAATATGTACAAGTCAGAATAAGCATGTTGTTTGAATTTTTACATAAATATTGTGTTACACTGAATGACAATGTCATATTATTTAAACCAAATTTTGACATTTTATTCTCCAAAAACTTATTTGAAACCTTAAAAGTTGACACTTTACTTACATTTAATGTGCTTTCTATGGACATAAAATCACTTTTTTATTTAAATTTCTTTTGATGCGGCCATCTTAATGTCTTTGACCCACATACATCTGTGACTGTACATGAACTGGAGTCTATAAAAATGTGTCAAGCCGCAACGTAGCTATAGCAACCATGCGCAACTAAACTCTCAATACAACACCCCATAATAACAAGTTCTACCACGTTCTGACTTGTTTAGGATATGTCATGCTCAGTATTTTCACATTTATCCGTATCTCACTCTCAAGCTAAAATAACGTAAAGCAGTCCTGCACACAACTAGCAACACAAATATACAGTATCTACCACCTCACAGCACAATCTCTACCAGATGACATTTCTGCCGTCGCACGGTATATCCCATCATACCGCCCGGCACTAATTGACACTCTCCATCACTCAAACCCAAAGCACTTCCTGCAGGAGCTTGAAGGACAACCCAATCCCGGTATTATTGCCAATCAAAGCTGTGCTCTGTGAAGCAGGACTCGCGCCTCTTGCTCTGTCGACTTGAGGCGTGAGAGTGGAGGGGTTCGAGAGCATGGGTCGGGCCCTGCGGGGAGAGATGCTCTCGGTTGGATACTGCGCCCTCCCTGTCGCATGTGTTCTCCCTGCTTGACACTTCCTCCCACTCACGCTTGGTTGTGCAATGGCTGTTACGCAAGACAGAGCAGCTTCCAGAGTGATAAGAAGACTCGGGTTGCAGCACAAGAGGGAAAGATCTGGCAGAGCGAGAGGACTGCAGATGAAAAATGGCGACAAAAGAAGAGTGAGCGAGAAAAAGTCGATATTATTCAATTCTTTCATCTACAGGCCAGCTGGCAGGACGGGTTTTTGCTGCAGGTCAACAGGTACGAGAGGACGAACAGACGTAGGGCCAGGAAGCTCAGCATCTCATCAAGAGTCTCAAAGTGACAGTCGATATCCTGAGAGTAGAGTCTGGAGAGAATTGGGGAAAGGGCTGAATTGATTACTCATTCAATTACAATAATTAAGCGGCTACTTGAGGCACTCTGTTTTAACATGCTTTTTGTCATTTATTACTCTTTAAAAGAGGAAAGGAGAAGGCCTTCATTTCTCTTTAAGACAAAAAAAAAGAGCTCAACAAGGGAAACTTTTGTGTTCATGAGCATCATATTAAACACTATGACCATCAGCATCCAAACCACTGGGGCAAAAATGAGCTGAATTTTGTTGCAGGCACACAAAAAAAGAGTCTGAAACTATTTTTTTTTAAATGCAGGTGATGCACAGCCTTTAGGCAAAATGCAAATTTTAGGTAATGCAATCTGATTACTTTTTGATTACTTTTGACCTAACTTGTTTATCAAATTGATCTGAACAGGATAATCTTGTATCGTATTGATATAAAAATAAAAAACAATATAAACAATATAAATATAAAAACAACAAAAGAGAAAGAAAATTTACTCCATTCTTTGTAATCGACTACATGAAGTGCATTAAACATTACATTGCATTTGGGTTTTGCAAACTGGTGCTCGTAAAAGAACTGTGGGGGTTTATAAATTGATGAAGAGCTAATAGTTAAATCTTAAATTGTTAAATAAAAACAATTAATAAATTCAAAATAAAACCATTCAAAATAAGACACTTACTAAAATGAAATATTTTATTTGCTAATGTTCTGTGGCCCCTTTAAAATTTAAAGTGTTGAAAAAATTATTTTATGAATAACTTATTGCAATGTTGAGAACATTATGTAATCATGTAAGCAATGGAAAAGTAACTATAGTCTGATTATAAATATTTTAAAGCATAATATCACCTAATTACAAGCATTTAATTTTTGGAATCTGATTATGTAATCCGGACTACATATAATCAGTTGGATAAGCCACATGGAAAGCAAAACTACTCAACATTAATAATATAATATAATATAATATAATAACGCAAAATTAAATATTTTAAACATTTGTAAAAAAAAAAAATAATAATAATAATAATAATAATTAATTAATACAAATAAAAATGTAGTTGGCAGAATGGATAAAGGGTGAATATACATTTCCAATAAATAAAATAAAAAAAAATTACATTAATTTCTTACAATAACAGGGTTGAAGGTTGACCATGATGAACGAATGCTACATTTTTTTGCAACAAGGGAAATTGTGCAGTGACAGGTGTGCAAAATGTAAGATACAGATAAATAGTTTCTTAAACATATCTAACATTTAAAAAATGATTTAAATTACATTTAAAGAATGATTTAAAACATTTAAAAAGGAGATCAAACCATTCCATATTTGTTGAAAGTGCCAGCCATCATATGTATATGATTAACATGAACTCAGTGAACACTAATTCATACAGTAGCCCAAATATATCAAGCAGATTTCATTTGTTACAACTGGACTGTCTTTCATCTGAGTGGCTTTTGAATGATGGTCATGTGAATGACCTCTGCAGGACATTATACAGCCATAAATCATGTCAACAATAACAATCGTTTACACTGACTTCCTCGACCAAGCTGACCAGCTCTCGGCATCAAGCGGATCAAAAACAGTCCCTTTTTGGACTCAGCTGCGGAAAAAAAAAACGTTAGCCTGTTCCTATTATCCAGAACAAAGACAACAAATCTGACTTCACTGCAACGATCTGAGAAATCATTCGGGGTGAAAAACTGCTGCCTCTCAGCTAGAGCGACTCCAATCACAGAAATCAAACCCCCGATAATAAGGCGAGAGTCTCAATATCAGAGGCAACCACAGGAACAGTCAAATATTTGTTGCGATACGCCATCTGGAGAAAGATGAAGAGAGATGATTCAGAAATGTAAAAAAAACCAACAACTAAATAATAAGCATTTTTGTCCATTAAGTTGTACCACAAACAAACTGCTGAGAGCTTTTAATTCCACTCAGCATGCCTAATGGATTCAAACAACAGTAGAGGAAACTTTGTTAAGATAAAATGAGCTAATATCGAGGACAATTTCAAATGCTTCTGAAGCATTGCTGTGAAGCGATGGAGAGTCCCGTGCTAATGGACGGTGTACAGCTTGTCTTGCACTGTTCTATCTGAAAACAGTAATGAGGCATTTTGCTGATGACGGGTAGGTGGCAGAAACACAATGACTTGGGCTCTGTTGACTGACCTCAGATGGGAAAAGGCCAAAACCCACACAAACAGATTGGGAGGCTGTGCTGGTTGGCAAGCAGACGGCTTAAAACTATGCTGGTTCTAAAGTGCGAGTCAACTGGAGATGGATCAATTTCGGGTGACCCGCAGAGCAACTTCTGTTGCACAGATTTATCCTCCATTGTGCGAGACAGCGCCTCATTTTGGCTTTGAAAGACTTAATTGGGTTATGATACAGAGCATTGTTTGAAGGAGGCATATGGGGAAGCGTTCACGCAGGCACAAACTAATGCAACACAACCAACCGACTTCTACTGTTTTTTTTTTTGTTCGGATTTTTCTGTCATCTTGTTATTAGAGGTATTTGCTAAGGAAAACATCATGGTTACTGTTGCTCATAGCTAAGGTTAGGGATTTGAACAGCGTGTACAACTCGCAGCGGTTGTGCTGTGAACTTGAATGATACTTCAAATCATGTGGCTTGTTGAGAAGAGGTGTGCTATTACTGTTCAGAGCAATCTGACTTTTTCTTTTTACCTGGCAGGTGATAAAATGAGTGGCATTTACTTACACTGAAGGGACCTGAGCCATGACAGCGCAGAAATATACTAACCATTCAGAACACTGCACAGCAGCAACTGTGTAGTAACTGCCTAGAATACCCTAGCAACAGCATAGAAACATGCTAAAAACAATTGACCTTAGCAGCCACCTAGAACACCCTAGCAACAGAATAATCATGCCGAAAACCATTCACCTAAGCATCCGCCTAAAACACCTTAGCAACAGTGTAGAAACATTCCAAAAACAATTTAGCTTAGAAACCACATAGAACATCATAGCAACAACACAGAAACATGCCAGACACATTTGACCTTAGCAACAGCCTGGAACACCCTAGCAACAGCGAAAAAACATGCCGAAACATTTCATCTTAGTAAAAGCCTAGAACACCCTAGCAACAACACAGAAACATGGCAAAAACAATTCACCTTAGCAACCACCTAGAACACCCTAGCAACTGCACAGAAACATTCCAAAAGCAATTGACCTTAGCAACCACCTAGAACATGCTGGCAACAGCATAGAACCATGCCAAAAACAATTCACCTTAGCAACCACTTAGAACATCCTAGCAACAGCACAAAAACATGCCAAAAAACATTTAAAACACCTTAGCAATGACCTAGAATGCCCTAGCAACAGCACAGAAACATGCCAAAATCAATTCACCTTAGCAACCGCCTAGAACACTCTATCAACAGCATAGAAACATGCCAAAAACAATTAACCTTAGCAAACACCAAGAACACCTTAGCAACAGCATAGAAACATGCTAGTAAAAAGAAAAAAAAAAACGCGTCAGCATTCATGTAGCAATCAACCTAGCAACTACTTAGGAATCAGTACAGAAACATGCTAAAACCAATCAGAGCACCTTAGCAAGTGCGTAACAACAACCCCAGCAATCTCATATAAACATGCAAAAAAACATTCAGAACACATTAGCAACCACCTAGAACACCCTAGCAACAGCATAGAAACACACCTAAAACCATTCAGAACACCTTAGAACACCCCTAACACTATGAGAGTGAGTTTTGAGCATTTTCTTCACAAAAAGTAAACTATCTAGCTAATACGGTCACTTTGCGGCTGAAGTCAGCTCTAACATGACCTGCATTTTTAATAGCAGCCTATAAAAATGGAGAGCAGAAGAATTTCTTAGCCTGTCAGTCTGATATTCTGGAACAATCCGAGGACCTGAAGAGAGTGAGAAGCAATTAGCAGGTGGAATTTAGCCCAGCATAGAGAGGTGTATTTTAAGAAAGGTTAGAGCTGATGGGGGACACGTCTTAAGGACATTAAGGAAGATTGGCCACTTCTTCTTGGTTCACTGATCCAATTGCATATTAATATCTTTGATTTCATTATTATTCCAATATCCTCCAATGAGACTGGAATGTAATATCGGAGTGCCCTCCTCTGGATAGAAAACAGTATCATGGCTGCACACTCAGGCTGGATGCCAGTATATCAAAACTATAACCAATCCGATCCGAATCCACCGTGACATCACGGAATAACTTATAGCTCTATTTCCCAGGTTTTGAAGTTGATCTGATAAAAAAGTGTCAAAAACACACTGAGACAGACCTGGTATTAAATTAACTAGATGTTATAGAGCTTAAAATCACTCATCACAATGCAGAGCACGATATCATGCTGTTAAAACACTAAATCAAAGCTTTTACAGTAAATCCCAACATCATTCAGTATTTTAAGCCGCCTTTTTTCTCTTCTGCCATCATGAGAATAAAGTCTCTGAGTGCAGTATTTATGTTGAACTAGATTCCTCCTTGTGCACTGTGCACTCAAAACACACAGATCTATCTGCAATTAACCGCAAATGTATGGTGGCAATTAACCTTATAGATTGTAATTAACACTTTTGCTGGTTTAAACCACTAATTTTACAGCATTTTAATTAATGTAGATCTCCCTCCGACAGACTACTATTTGCCGTCTCACCCTTTCGTAATGAACACAGAGAAAAGCTGCAAGGGTTATGTTCTGTAGGCACGACATCTAACTTCATATCTTTGTATTATCAAAACTATTTACAGTCTTTCCTCATTGACTGAGCACACAAAACCAAACACTTAGATACATTCAGATACAGCTGTACAAAAAAGCAATGGTCCGTCACACCTGAAACAATTTTGATCTCCTATTCAGATTCTGAGTCTGTCTCCTGCTGGTTTAAGATTTCATCTCACATCTAGCATCATTAATAGCTACTGCTTCTTCATACTGTCCTCTGCTAAATCCATTTCATTCTATTTACGGAGTACTCTGCTCATCTCTTCATAACTGACATACAAATAAATATTTAGAACTGTTTGGATCGGGGAGTGACTGATATATAGTCAAACTTGTATCTGCATGGCCAGCACTGTAATCGAGAGAACAAACAGTTCAGAAAAGAACAAGTAAATATCAGTTTGTTGCATATATAATGGGTGAGAATAGAGCAGAAGTAAAAATCCTGTTCATTTTCTCCATAGAGAAACTGATGCTCAACAATAACATAAACCTTTCAAAACAGACCTACTATGAGCTCTGAGGTTGTTAATGGGTGATATATGTGCCTGTAAGTGTGATTTCAGTCGAGTTTAATTGCAAAATTCCCAGTGAAGAACTAAACTACCCATAATTCTGAAGACACCAATTGCTGGTACCATGAAAACGTAAATCGTTGCAAAAGAGATTCCCTCCCATGAAGCACTGAGAATGATGTAACTGAGCCTCTCAAACTACTTGAATATAAATAAATGAATACAAATTTTGCAATAAACTTAATATACTGCTTTTATATTTATGCATTAGAGTTTTATGAGTTTTGATTCAGTTGCGAAATTCACAATGTTTAGATAAAGTACACAGGCATATACACCACTTTTCAAAAGTTTGGGGTCAGTAAGATTTCTTAAAAAGTCTCTTATGCTATCAAGTCTGCACTTATTTCATCAAAAATACAGTAAAAATAGTAATATTGTGAAATATTTTTACAATTTAAAACAACAGTTTTCTATTTTAATATACTCTAAAAATTATTTTAAAACATTTTTATTTGAATTATTTTCAATTATTTTTAAATATTTTTAATTTATTCATAAGATGTCAAAGCTGAATTTTCAGCAGCCCTTACTGCAGTCTTCAGTTTCCCATGATCCTTCAGAAATCATTCTAATGTGTTGATTTGTGCTCAATAAACATTTCTTGTTATTATCAATGTTGAAAACAGTTGTGCTGCAATATTTTAGTGAAAACCAAAGGAGATTATTTTATAAACAGTTCAAAAGAACAGCATTTATCTGAAATTTTGAAATATAAACAAATACATAAAGAGGTTACAGCTACTTTTGATTAATTTTATATATCCTTGCTGAATAAAAGTATTAATTTCTTTCAAAAAAAGACCACAAACTTTTTGAACATTACTGGCCCCAAACTTTTGAACAGTACTATATCTTTTGTCCTTTTCAGGTTTGTATTGTGGTCATTCATCTCAGAGTTGGTTGGTTTAGTTCATGGCTTTACTGATTTTTTTTTTTTTTAATCACAATGAAGAAAATGAATGGGAACAATATGAACCAAGTGTGAAAAATGTGGGCATTCACAGTTGCGCTCCACAGCCAAAGACCCTTTAAATAGCTAATACTTTTTCCTGAAGTCAACTTACTATACAATGCTAGTAAAGAGTAAAGATTTCTTGCACGAAAAATGCACCTCAGAACCTGCACTGTTTTTGCTACTGTACATTTAACACCTCCGTATGTAAATGACCTCTGTTATTACTGGCTTCTTTGCAGGCAAAAAAAATCTAATCTTCAAATATACAAGAAAAAACACTTTCCATTATATATTTTCCATATAACCTCTTTAAAACTCCTCGCCAACCATTCCTTATGGAATGTGAAGCATTATCCACTGAAGTCGGTCATTCTGTGGGTGATAAAGAATGACAGTCTTACCTTCAGGAGCGTCTGCGTCACATATCTTAGTGATGGCAGTGGAGTAATTGCCTTGTGATGGGTCTGCTGTGGGCAGCGGGGTCTGGGGACAAAAAAAAAAAAAAACCAATAAGCCCAATCTGATCTATGGAACAGGACTCTAAATGCATGCAAGTTAAACATAAGAAATATGCTTTAGTTTTTTACATAAGTATATGTAAGGACATTACCACTGTAACAGCAGATATGATATTTGTCTTTTTTTTATGTTCACCTAATAAGCAGTTGAGCACAGTTTAGTCATTTTAAAGACTTGATTCATAATTGAACCCAACTGACATAATTTCCTTCAGTAAACTAGTGCTAACACAACACAGACTAGAGTGAGTATAAACAACATTTATATTTCTCTCTTACAAGAATATTGATAACAAAGCAAAGCAAAAAAAAAAGTTGTGACTGACTCATTCTGCATAATTTTATTTGACACGTACTAATTATAAGAGGCAGACTGACTCATAAGCTTTTTGGGTTATTACATTATGGGAAAGTGTTCAGAAATACAATTACAGTTTGAATTAGAGATAATGCATTGCTGTTTATGCTGGATGATGAAATGAGTAAACCTAATTGTTAAAAGTAAATATATGAGCTATCTAGGTGTAATTATGAGTCTAATAATTATTTTTAATTATATAAAAATCAGATTCATACTGAAAGTCTCCACTTTTTCACCATTTACTATTGCACGAATTTAAAAGTGACTCTATTTACTTTCTTAATACACAGTGTCCTTGTTGTATTATGCAGGATTTATTTATCTAGTATTAATATACTTATATTTATATGTGCTATTTACACAATATATA
This sequence comes from Sinocyclocheilus anshuiensis, assembly GCF_001515605.1. Taxonomy (NCBI): domain Eukaryota; kingdom Metazoa; phylum Chordata; class Actinopteri; order Cypriniformes; family Cyprinidae; genus Sinocyclocheilus; species Sinocyclocheilus anshuiensis. The sequence continues at coordinate 567,977 of NW_015537947.1, forward strand.
TTTTTTATTATATTATTGCAGATGTTTCAGTGACTGATATTTCTTCTTTGAGGACTCTTATGAGCATAAAATTGACTTTCCCTAAAAAAAATTTCTCACTGTGTGTGCCAAAATTGAAACAAGATATATAAATAATACAAATAATAAAATATGAAATATTTCTAAAAATAACAATTTAATAAATAAATAAATATTTAATAAAATTAAATAATACAAATTTAATATTAGCTAAAATAATATTTTATTTTTCATCACAAATCCAAATCTAATGCAAACTACTGTTTACATTTTTAGCTACTAAAAATTACTGTTCTATAAATTTCTTGGAACTGCGCTTCGGTAAATTACTCTTCCTACCATTCCAATTTAAATTCCAATTCTGTATCCTGTTCGCTACATCAATTCCAATTCAGAAATTTAATTGGAATTTAAAAAAACATCCTCAATTCAATTCTGCATGGCGCACAACCCTGCAAAACATGTATTTCATTTATGCTTATTCCAGTATTTACATCCAACGCTGCAGAGGGGCGAAGGATGGATGTAATTGGTCAGATTTCAACACATGCTGTGATGTTTACTGAGTAGAACAGGTTTGATCTTGCCGCGAGCTGTTCTTCCTTCTCTGTCCTTAGCAGACGATTTGCCCCATCAGACTTCTGACAGCTTGTCAGCCTCACAGCAAATTACTCTTCATTTGAGCTTGTATTTACGTAAAGGCAGCATAAATTTAGGATGTAATCAAATGGGATAAAATGCACCACTGGACAGATTCAGAATGACTGCCCTTCCAGAAAGTGAAGAGAAATCATATTTGATTGATGAAGAGTTTGTCAGTTTCAGCCACAGTCTCCCATGGATCGTTCACAGTCTGTTCAGTGACCACCTGATGCATTGTGTGCATAAAAATGGCAAGCGCTGACTGAAACTGCCAGGTCAACCTAGATTGGAAGGCTTTATCTAACTTTCTGATGAGTTTTTTTCCTTCATATTCTATTACTGTGGTATAATTTAGCACATAAAAACATGAAAAAAGTGTATTCAAAGGCATCACATCTAGGTCTGAAGGTCTCTTCCTGTCTAAGTGGGTGCTTCTTGGCTAGAATAACCTGACCAGATTTTGTGCCAAAAGTTGATCAGCAGTTGCTAGGCTACATATGGCAAGATGTATAGATTCACAGTTAAAAACATGCAGGCAAGTTTTCACACTTAATATGATCAGGTCAAACCTCATATGAATGTACAGACCTTCGAAGAAGCAAAAAGAAATACATAGCAGATGCAGGAAGGCCTTTAATGGGTTTTGAAGGGAGTCGGGAGAGAAGGTTTTGAAAGGCTTTCAAACACTTGCTTTGTAAAGGGTTGATCATTACATACTTATGTCACCAGCGTGGGCCCTGTTTGCTCAGAATACGACAGTTGTAATCCTGTAATCCTGATGGCGTGCAGCACAGGGGATTGACTGTTACACAAACAAACCCACATCTCACCTGCAGCAGGTATTTCTGGCTGCCGTACATGACGTATTGCGGGGCCAGACTGTAGATCATGTAGCTGGTGTGGAGAACGATGAGGAGGAGGATCATGCAGAGGAAGAGGAGGGCCTGCGGTCGGGTTCTCTGAGGCCTGATTTTATACAGCTGCACAAAAAGAAACAAAAACATCCTTATATTTCTCATACGACCAAGTACTACGAGTGTACAGTACTCTGAACCGCAGAAATGCTCTATACAAATAATGTTGCATTAAGAGCAACAAAAACAAGGATAGATATAGCAGAACTGCAATAATGGAATCTTTCAAAACAGAGGGTCAAAACATTTTTCCAAGTAAAAGGTGTAATTATGGCACAAGGTAAAATTGCTGAAATTAATAATCAGAATTCTTCAAAGTAATTTTCCTAAGCCAGGTGCCTCGGTACATTACTAAAGTCTGCTACACAATCCTTGCCCAATATTTTATGTTGGATTTGTAATGAAAAACCAAGTATTATTGAAATTAATTGTTATTAATAAATTAAATATTTATTGTTTTACACAGTGTATCAGTATTTTGTTTCAGTTTTTATATACAGTACAGCAAATCAGCACATTAGAATTAATTCTGAAGGATCATGTGACAAGACTTAAGTAATGATGCTGAAAATTCAGGTTTGCATCAAAGGAACAAATTACATTTTTAAATATATTAAAATAGAAAAGTTATTTTAAATTGTAAAACTATTTCACAATATTACAGTTTTTATTGTATTTCGAGCACATAAATGCAGCCTTGGTGAGCATAAAAGAATTTTTTCAAACTTTTGACAAGTACTGTATAAGGTTTAATATACACCATATTTATTGTTGATATATTATATGAAATTGTTTTTAAAAAATCTAGTAGAAAAAAAGGGAAATTACTGTTGTTATTTTTTGTAATGAAAAGTATTATTTTTTAATGTAAATATGTATTATATAAAATATATATTATGAACTGAATTTATATATAAACACAAATCAGCATATAACTTATAAAATAGTATTTAAAAAAAAAACTGTCAGAAAGAAAGAGGAAGTTTTTGCAGTCTCAGTGTACTTAAATTTTGCCTAGACAAACTAAATGGCCAAATTTGATCATTAAAATTCAGTACAACAACACTCATGCCGGCATAAAAATGCTTAATAAAGCAGATGAATGAAATATGGGGATTGGGGGGTGGGTTGACTGTTGTGTCTCACCCGTATCCAGAAGAACCAAATCCCCATGTTACGGATCCCAGCCATGGAAGTGAAGACAAAGTACATGGTGATGATGGTGATAAGAACATAGTCCAGTGGGAAAACCTGAAGAAAGAAGAGAAAAATCAACCAGTTTTGGACGACAACTTGATCTATTTCAGCCATTCACCAGGGCTACTATGCAGTCTCTTATTCATCTCCACACAACACACACTTTTCAGGCCTGAGTGTCAACTAAAAGAACCATTACCCTGACAATGAAGATGGCTGGAAGGCCATGACAGTGTTGTCCACTTTCACTGCCTTTTTCTTTGTGTACCAGAGTGGTTTTCAGAGTAAGTGATGCATGTTTCACAAACCACACAATGCTGGAGGCACAAAAGAGATATATATATATACACTCTCACTTTCAGCGGTGGCCTAAAATACTGTCACTCCTGTGCTAGAGATGTATTGCTCCACAACTCTGAGGTGATCTTTCAGCAATCCTGACTATTTTAAATGCATTTCATCTCAAAAGAGCCACGGGAAGCACATGGCAGAACTGTTTGAAAGTCAAGCTAAAAATGATCTTTGAAAAATTAAATGATCCTGTTCCTGGAAGAGCTGTTGGCTCGTAGAAACAGCAATGCCTCTTCTGTTGGCAGCTTGTCCTCCATAACTCCACTTGAGCTGAAATGAGCAAAACACACACTGAACTTACCTGTTGGCCTCACATCGCAGACGGAAAATGGTCAGTGACATCATGAAGTACAAATTAGAAATGTTTCTGGAAGCATGAGCAATAATTCTCCGGCCTGCATGTCTTATCCTTTTGCAAATTACTTTTCTTTTTCCCTTTTCACTTGGCCTAATTGCAGAAATCAATGGTCTGGATTTCTGAACAATTTGGTTTAATCAAGCCATCTTAATTAGCGAGTGAAACAAGTGATCATATTTTATTCAAGCACATGGAAACTGATCACTGTGCTACTTGAAGTATATTGAAGGATTTGAAATCTCTTCCAAAAGCACTAAATGATGAAAAGCACACTTATTTCTGATTCATAAATAGCGCTTAATTCAGAGGTCATCACATCTTTTTATGTGGCAAGCGGCCACAGACTACAGACAGAGTGATAAACTGTTCAGTGTCTTTTATTTTATTTCAAGGATTTGGACATTGTCATACTTGCAGATTGCGGTGCAGTGTCATCACATTTCCTGGTTTCTTTTGAGCAGCTAAGATACATAAATGCAAACACAAATGAACCTGAAACTACAACTGTCAAGCATTATGAATCTCAGACACACGGCCTTGAAATGAGCTTAAAATCTGATTGAGGTGAATGTTTAGTCAGACCCAGTGAAATGCATATCTAAATGGTGCTGATTTCTTTAAGTAGCACAAAAACATGAGGGTACGGTTCCAATTTTAACCTGTAAAGAAGAGTGAGTCAAGAATATGTTGAAAAATTATGTTGGGCTTCACTGTCTACACAAATCGATTCTACATTCAAATCTACCTAATACGAATTTATTCTTTGAGAATGTTTTACACTTAAGCAATACAGCCTAATTAGAGGTAGTAAACTGATATTGATGATGTACACTGCCGGCCAAAAATGTTTGAGTAAATTTGTTTTTCATGATGGTAAAAACCTTTTGATCTGCCAGCTTTTGCTTGAATACTTTCAGAAGAAAGTGAAAACGGTAGTGTATGAATTTCTTTAGAAAACAAAGTTTTAAATTATTTTTTGTTGGAAAACTTAGTTATTATTAAACATTAAAAAGTTGAAGAAGAAAAGCAGCCAACAAAGGCACATATGTGAAACTCTTCAATACTGCTTTAAAAGCATCTCATGATGCCCTTCGTGAAGTTTATTTAACATTTATTGGCCACTACATAATTATCATGCTTGAATTTTTGCTATTTTATAGTTTTTCATTCAAATATGAAGAAACATTAAAAATAGCAAAAATATGGAACGAGTAGGTGTGTCCAAACTTTTGATTGACAGTGTGCACTTGCCAATTAGAGAATAATGCTGCTTGTCTTGGCAGAAATTGTCTACGGTGAGCAGATCGCATTCTTCACATCTCTTGTGACAGGCGCAAGCAAGTGCTATTCTGCTACTAAGTTTTGTAGTAAAGCCAAAGCGAACAATGCTTTCCATTTCTGGTACATTATCCTCCCGCGTCATTACACAACTCTGGTTGCACACAACTGTCACTAGCACTCATGTCGAGGACACAAACGTAACGTGATTCTGAGACAAAAGAAAAAAATAATGCTGCTCACCGGTTGCAGTGCCAGCAGTAGCTCATTAAGAGGGTTGATTAGTTTGGTCCCAAAGATGATAAATCCAGTGCTGATACCAGCTGAATGTAAAGCCTTATCCAGACTGCAACAAGACAAACACATTTAACAACATCATCACATAAGAGAATGAATTAAAAACATCATTAACTACAGTTCTCCATGGTCTGCTATAGAATGATGGTAGATTATTGTAAGTGTGAGCCAATTTACAGCGCTGCAGGTGTTGATGAATGTGTGTGTACAATAACAACAGATTTATGGTTACTCCAGCACTGAATCAAAGTGTCCCTCAAATGCACTGTGCTCTGAGGGGATGCCATTCTTTCTGTGCATTTCAACGCGGTGAGTCATTTGTTGGTAAAATGTGAACGTGTGTATGTAAGAAAAATTATTTAAATGGGGTAGAGTCTGCTATCAAAGTGATATTTTGCACAGGTTGATGGAACTTACTTGGAAATAAACAAGGTGATGAAGAACAAAAGGGCCACCAGGATGAAGAAGACCCCGAGCAAGATCTGACAAGACAAAAAAAAGAGGAAAAGTTACAAAAGTGTTGGACAAACTACTTTAAAAGTTTAGTAACTTTATTTTAAAAACTAGTGGAATATCCCAAAATTGCAAAGCACAACCATAGAAAATATGCAAAAAAAAAAAAAAACCATGACAGATTAAAAAATAAAATGTGCTGCTTAATATTTTTGTGGAAACCTTGATACGTATTTAATGAATAGAAAGAACAGCATTTATTTCAAATGGAAATTTGTTGTAACAATGTAAAAGTCTTTAATGTTACTTTTGATTGATGAAATTAATTGAAAATAACAATGGCAAACAGACATTTTTAACTAAACTTTCATTATGCTACAAAATAAGTGATGCAAACAAAAAAAACAAACAAAAAAACTAATCATAATTTACTGATCCATTCTAAACTGAATTTTTTTCTTCCACTATGAATAATGAATAATGAACTGGTTGCTTGTTTCCATGCAATTATACTGAATGAGAAAAGAGCAGAAAAATGGAAAAGCTTCACAAAAGGCATAAAATTACCATAAAACTAGTCCACATGACTTATGCACTAGCTATATTCCAAGTCGTCTGAAGTCATATAAAGATATAGGATAGTTCCTCACAGAAAGTATAGATTAGCTATAGTGCATGATTCATATGGATGACTTTGATGATACTTTTATTGTGTTTTTAGTCATTGTGGAGCTTGACGGCCCCAGTCCTCATTTACTTTCATAATGCTGAAAAGAGTTGCCTGAATGTTCTTCAAAAATTTAGAAGAAAGAAATGCGGGATTAGTGCGAAATGGGAGTGAGTAAAATTACAGAATTTTCATTTTAGGAGGAACTGTACCTTTAAATTAATCAGTGAATTGATTCTGTTGAAGCGGTTCGTTTGAATGCCTGAACGAACTGATTCAATACTGCTTAGTAACTCCTCAACACTAATTTACGAACACACATATACAGGTGCATCTCAATAAATTAGAATGTCGTGGAAAAGTTCATTTATTTCAGTAATTCAACTCAAATTGTGAAACTCGTGTATTAAATAAATTAAATGCACACAGAGCAAACAAAAATATACACTTCAGCACCAAATGTTTGTGCAGAGGACTGAAACTCCCTATTGGTCCATCATGTCTAACCCAGAGGTCGAGTTGTTTTTTTACACATGGCCATATGGTGCGACCCACCTCAGACTGACACAGTCGCCAAGAGTAATATGGACGACATGGTCACAAGCTCTCTAAATAAGGAACAGACTGAACTGCAGAGAAAAGAGTAAATGAACAAAGACGGAGACGCAAACACTCACAACCCACAAAGCAAAACAAAACCAATATGCCAGACTGAACGGCTGCCTTTGACTGGCCTCCCGGAGCTCACGTCTGCTTGACTTGACTTGAGGGAGTAAACAAAACCCTGACGTGTGCAGTAATCACTCCAGATTTTCACAAAACAAAGGAAAAGAGGTGGCAAAAAGAAAAAAAAAAGAAGAAAAAACAAATTTAGAACAAGCGGAAAATACTTTATAGAGACATAAAAGATGGACACATCACTCTATCTATCTATCTATCTATCTATCTATCTATCTATCTATTTTGAGAGCAGCTCCTCTATAAAAATACAGAATACATATTCCACATTTATGCTAACATTGTTTTATGCAATAATTACATAACTAGAAATGTTTAGACCAAACAATGCTAATACCAACTCTGACTCCTAACGAACATTCACAAAAGCAAGTGACATACGCATTAGACACACATTTCCCTCAAGAACAATATGACAGATTGTGAACTGTAGCGAGAACATAGATTTGTAAATGAGCGTGAATCCTCCTTCGAGACATAATCTATAACTAATTCAAACGAATGACTGCGAGTTATTAGTGATGCTAGAAATACGCTTTGTGGTTAAAAACACAGCTGGAGCTATTGTAAGAGTATATTAGGAATTTATGTCTCAAGCTGTTGCTGTAACACCAATAATAAACGCTTGCAGTTATAGCTGTAATAACCGTGACAGCCAGAGCTTTAACTTTACAGAAAGGAGTACATTAATAACAAAAGTTACAGCATCAAGCAATTCATTATTCAGCATGCCGTCAGCTACACAACAAAACCACAGCCTTCAATATAGAGCATAAACACAGCTACCTAAACTCATGTGTGCCTGTTTTAAGTTCCTTTAGGAAGGTACCTACATGAGGTTACATGTCAACATGTTTTTTCCTGTGTTATTGTTCCCCTTAGAGAGGCCTGGTGGACCACCACAACTGTCAAAGACATTTCCACAACCATCTACTCAAACATCATGCCCACAAAAGTAGAAAAAATATCATAAATAAAAGAAATAAAGAGGCAATTTTTAGAGGCAAAATTATGCCAAATTTAAACGGTAAAAAGCACTTCTGAAGTGGCATTTAGGTGTCTTTACACAGACTGTTTAATGCTGCTCAGAGGTGGTTTAAATGCATTTAAACAGCAATTACAATTGTATACTTTGATACTCGGAGCTGAGGTGGGTCTGAGCAAGCATAATTTAGTCTGTCAATTGATCCAGCATTTATACTAAATTTTGAGCAGGGCACAGAGCAAAGGTGTAAAGGTGCCTTTAAATGCAAAAGAGAGCAAAATAGAACACAATGTACCACAAAATAGAACACAATCTCCAAAATAGAACACAATTTACCGATGAATATATAACATCAAAGCTGATAAAGTGTTAAGGATGCTTATTTGCCTTGAGGAAGGTACAGAAATGGTTAACTTTTCTCATCTCTTTGTTTATTTCACATTTTGCACAATTTCAGGCTCTGTTTGTTTATCTATATCAATTTTACATCTGCAGTGGCTTGTTTCCCCATTTTTGGCTATAACAGACCGCTCAAGGCCCCTGGCAGTCAGAAGCCCCTGGTCACACTGGCCTGGTCCATAATCGTCCTTGCTCTGAGCTCTGCCAAGGGCTGCTTTATCAGGGCACTGTCTGAAAGTGCATTACGGGAGAGATTTTTTAATATCCTTTGAATGATAATGAGAGTCTCTATAGGTATCACACATGCACAGGCTTCATAAACAGGTTTATTTCATTTTATAATTGGACTCGCGACCACCTGCCACTGCCGTCATTCCCGGGGTCTGCTGGGTTCTAATGTGCAAACCTCTTGATACGTGTGGAACTGCGCGCACATCTACTACAGCTCTACAGTTACAAGCGAACCACCGTGACGACTATACGTATAGATCCGGCGTGCTCGTTACTTGTCGCAAAGGGAGGAAATATGGGCAATTTGCATGGTAAGTGTTGTGTTTCATCTTCTCGAGGCTCATTAAAAAACCTAAGCACCTCCAATTCACCACTTTCAATTTTCCGAACCAATTTCCGCTGCAGATGAAACGGTAAACACAATAATTAAAATCAATCAAACTTAATCAATCAATCTGATACAGAATTTAGGTCAATTAACCTGCTCTCTTAATGGAATCAATCACATCTGCCGGGTCCACATTAAAGGGTAATAGAAGTGTGGGTTCATGTGTATGTGTACGCACATTCATGTGTGCGATCTATTAGTCTGTGCTGCCAGCTGAATTTATCTAAACTCATCAACAGGGACTCACATGTATCAAATCGCCCCATTGGACCACCCATGCAACAGTTAACACACCACCCACTCACTTTCTACAGCCGCACGACTCTATTACGTAACACCTTTGGCTATTGCAGCAAGGCGCATGGAAACATGCTGAATATCAGTACACATGTTGTGTTCGTGACAACAAAGTAAACGTGAGACTTTGCAGCAGGGAGCGTGAATCGAGCCTGAGAATGGCCCTTGGAGAATATGAAGAGGAGATGCTGACCTCAGATAGATTTAAATGCTCTGAAAACCTTTGCACTAAATCGTTAAATTTGCACTGTAAATCAAAGACAAATGCTAAAACAAGCGCAGTGCATCATGTCAGCGTAAACGAGGTGCAGTGACTGATGGAAAGATCCATTTGGCAGACAGATTCCTCTCAGTATGCATTTCCCCCGAAGCTCTTATGGGAAAATTAGTAAATCTCAAGCCTAGTTTAGGTATAAATAGAGTCTGGAGTCTATCATTAGAGTGCCATGTTCATGTCTGCTGCTAGTGGGCCGCTAAAGACAGAAACGAGGAAGCCCTTTGGTGCAGAGCATGCTGGGAGAAGAAACGATGCAAAGAATAACAGCAAATGTATGAAAGACGACAAACATTTTAAAGATAGGCTAGAGGAGTGCAGAAGGTTTGTGACAATCACAGCTATTTTGTGCATCACTATGTATATTTAAAGGGACAGTTCTCTGTAAAATGGAAATCCTGTCATCATTTACTCATCCACATTTTGCTATTTTCAAGCTTAATAGCCTCAGTTTACATGAATAGGCAGGATACTCTTTAATCATCACTTTTTGTGTCCCATAGGAGAAAGAAAAGTCGTAATAGAGCATGTTAGCATATGGCTTTTAACAAGGCCAAGGTCTCAATGAGCACACATATTGAAAAAGAGCTGGAAAAATAAATAAATAGAAATATTATATATTCAATAAAAAATGGCTTCATTAGCTGCACGAAAGCAAAGCAATAAGGTGAAATAATGCATCTAGCAAAGTGGTTGCTCAGTTTGGCAAATCTGTGCCAAGGTGATAAAACCCAAAGGTTTTCTTGATTTTCTAGGGAATATGTGTTGGCATTCAAATGAAGTCATAATGTATGAGTTACATCAAAGTCACCATGAAAATTAATTTCCTTCACACCTCCCCCTTGATAGACTTTTCAAGATAGGATAATGGCATAATGGAACAATTAATTAGGAAGATGACGAAAATGCTTGAAAAAACATCAAAAGGGAAAAGAAGAATATAAATGGTAAGTGTTATATAGTATATATAAGTCTAAGCTTATATATAAAACATTTATGTAAATCATACTTTATGCAACTGTTCTGAAACTTTAGAATGATTTTATTACCAAACCAAAGGAATGTTTTAAAGTAAACATAAAACAGCACCTGCAACCCATTTTACTTCCATAATGTAATGTATTTACAAGTGAAACAGAAAAATTCAAACAGACCTGAATGAGAGTTTGCAGACAGCATCTAAATTTATTTACCATTATTACATTAACCTACATTAAATAAATGGTAGCAGCCATTAAATTACCGGATTATTAAACTGGCAAGATTTAAATTTTAAACTTGATTTAAACTCGACATTTATAACAATGTCGAAATAGCTATTTGGCTATTAGTTAACCTTAACAAAAAACAACAACAGTATAAAGAAAGAAAAGTTATTTCAGATGCAGAAAAACATTCTGATAAAGAGCAGGAACACTTATTGTGTTATTACAGTCAACAGCTTTTTATTTTTTTGAAGAGGTTTGTCATAATTTAGTCTTTCTCTCACTCTAAGAATTAAAACAATTTTGTGCCACCTTATTAAAATAAACTCCAGCCCCATTTTTAATGCAAGAATTTACATTTATATTTATGCATTTGGCAGACACTTTTACATAGTCTTGAAAGTTTACATTTGATCAGTTCATGCATTCCCTTTCTGAACAATGAACAGTGAATGTGAAAATGTGGCTGCTCGCATGTTTTAAATTGTCAGAAAGTTGTACAAATTCATAACCAGCCATCTTAAGTTTCAATAGATGGTCTCTTTGAGATGTTTAAAAAATAAAAAAAAATGTTTTTAGAGTACACTGAACTAAAAAAAAAAAAAAAAAAGTAATTTCAAAAAGATCATAGAAAATTGGATTTCTTTTTGCATGACCTCTGTGATTATAAGCAAAACACGCAGCACAACTGTCACAAACAGAACCACATCAATGTGGCCAATCAGGAGTTGTTGAAACTGCAAAAGGCACATGTAGAAAGTCAATAAAGTTCATCTGAGGCAAAACTCAACCTACCTTCATAGGACGGAGAGCAGAGCCCACTTTATTGCAGCAGGTCCTCTCTGCGATCTCCAGGTGACGGCCCCGCCGATGCAACACCTGTAGTTTAGCGTCAAGATCCTGGAGGTTCCTCTGGTCTCTCATAGAGAGAGGACGCCCATCAGCACACTGAAGAAAAAAGTACAAAATTGCTTATTGCATAAAAATACATCATACTGGTTTTTATAATACGAGTATGGTTTCAGCAAATTAGCTACCACAAAAAGATGAAGCTGGTACAAACCATTGTTTATCCTTGTTTACATTTATGCATTTGGTGATTCAATTAAAAGATATACTGTTACAGCTACAGGTTTGTTTGTAAACCAATATTTAGTGTGGTCTGGGTCATATTTTCCTTTAGCTTATGCAGTTCTGTTCATGGTTTATGCAGACAAAGGATGTCATATAACCTAACCATGTTGGCCTCTACCTAATTTTTGCCAAAACACTGTACAACCTTTGACACCAACATATAGGAAGATATGGAAAGAGTTTTCTCCTTCCTTTTAAGCCTTTTTATTTTACTATCTTAACTACACTACTGTCCAAACATCTGGGTGTCAGTAAGACTCTTACACTCACCCAGGCTGCAATTATTAGATACAAAAATACAGTAAAATCCATAATAATATTGTGAAATACTATTATAATTTAAAATAACTATTTTCTATTTTAACATTTTAAAATGCTTATTCCTACGATGCAAAGCTGAATTTTCAGCATCATTACTCCAGTCTTCAGTCACATGATCCTTCAGAAATCATTCTAATATGCTGATTTGCTGCTCAAAAACATTTATTATCTTATTATCAATGTTGAAAACAGTACTTTACTGTCATTTTTGATCAGTTTAATGCATCTTTGCTGAATAAAAGTATTAAAAGTATCCCAAACTTTTGAACAGTATTATATAAATTGCATTCTTTATTTGCATCTGTTGACAATCCTCAGATCAATTTTGGGTCGAGACCCACCAGTTGAGAACCACTGACCTCAAGGACAGCAACGGACAAGCAGCTCATCTTAAATAAAGTGAGCAGAGCTCCGATATGAATTCAATTCACACACACAGAGACCTTGGCTTTGAGCTTGTCTATCTGGTGCTCCACCTCCTCCATATCTTCAGTGTTCTCCAGCCGCTCGTACAGGATGCTGCGCGTGCCTTTAATCAGGTTCAGTGGCAGGACGGACATCCCGTACGCCTGACATGGAGAAAGAAAGAGCATTAAAGACCAATTATACACCATTCACAGTCATCAGGGAGAGTGCCACCACAATTTCACCAAGAGTCCCGCCGAACGCCTCTAAGTGCCACTGTGCAGGGGAACTAAATCCATACATTATGGCACTTGATAATAAAAGAGCACTTTCTAAATGATGTCATTCAGAAGCCCACTGAATCCATGTATGTGTTTTCTGTGCAATGAGGGTGAAGAAGAGGAGATGAAAAGAGTGTGAGAGTGTGTGCTTGTATGCAGCGACCATTTTGAGATGTACGGCTTGATTTCCTGCAATGCACAGCCTAACAGTGCCCCCATGTGACGGCACGAAGGGCACTTTCACATGCACAGTGCATCAGAGAAGAAATATCTGAGCTCATGTAAGGAAATATGATAAAACCCTGCAGTTTCTGAGGGCCGTAAATCAGAGGTTATTTCAACATCCTGAGCTCATTGATGTTTTTTTTTTCCATCTTGGCATTAGGAAGTGCAGGTCTTACACAGTGAGCAGAGAAAGGCTTGGGTCAGAAGCCTGCTAGCCTTCTCAATATGGGCTTTGCGAACTTTAATTAAAAATAAAGACCATCTTCAATACTCTCCTGGTGGCAAATCAATACAGGCAGAGAATAAAAGAGACCAGGTTGTGCGTACACACACACCACGAGAAAAATGCACCCACATTTGTGAGGTTCTGCCATTTTCAAAAGCTTTCATATCAAAATGCTGACAAAAATCAGCGGCACAATTAGATCTTCAGAAGGCGACTAAAACACTGGTGACCTTTTTATCTTCTCTGCCGAAGATGGCTTTTAAAGCAGGGAAAGTGACATGCTCTGTAAAACTCGTCGTTTGCTAGAGTCAAGCCGAGTGCGTGCGTGCATGCATGCATCCATCGCCACGGGCCGTGACACCCTCTGCTATGAATCACGAGGGCTCTAAAGGCCGGACCATGTCCCGAATACCAAGCGCTCCTAATAAAAGAGGAATCTGTCCTGCAGCCCCAGTGAGACATCTCCTCCTCCTTTGCCTCCTCTTTCCCATTCTTTCCTGCCCTCCTCGCCCCTGCAGTCCATCAAGCGTGAGAAAAATAAAAAAAGACACTCCAAACAAAAACAGGTGTGTTCTGTGCTGATTGGAAAAGGAGACCCGAGGCAGGAGACAGAGAGAGAGTATGATACTTTGAGAAGGAGGGCGAAGAGAAAGAGAAAAAGAGGAAAGGTGGAGAGATGGAAGATGAAGGGGTTGTGGTTGTCAGCTGGGAGATCGGAGGAGAGAGGGATGAAAGTGGGGATCGGAGAGAGAGAAAGAGGAGCAAAAGTGGAGGCGTACACCCCCTTACACAAGGATGCTTTTGTTCAAAGTGTGTGCTTTTTGTGGCTTTGCAAACAAAAAAAAACATCTAGATAACAAAATATTTAAACCAAATTCTATTTTAATCTATTATTAAAAAATTGAGTTATTTAGTGTTTTGAGAATAATCTCATAATACTCATTTTTGTAAAAATAAAGTTCTAGATAATGAAGTCATAACATTGCTCCCCCATGCTTTCAGAAATAGCTTGTGGAGATGGTCTCTGTTTTAAACCTTGAAAAAATTCGGCTTAACGAATCAAAGTCTCTTAATTTTTCCAAGGTCTGGGGTCCCTTCCTCCAACATTTACATAATAGTAGAACTTCTTATACTGTTATACCATGATTTTTGTGGTGATTTTTGTCCCTGTCCTTCCGTGATTTATATTCATTTTATGTATTTTATTTAGGCATTTTTGTAATTTATAAATTCGTCTGGCTTTTTTTTTTTGGGTGGGGGCTCAGGTTGTTTGATTGTTGTTGTTATTAAACGAAAAAAATGCAAACAGATGTATGGAGAATTCAGCATGCATTAAGCAATGGTCTTCTGCCAGATGGTGTTTCAGTGTTTCTTCTGTCCTTTCTGTTGTCTGTAAATTAAATACAAACGTGTTACACTGCTGGAAATGAGAGGCTAATTCTATTTGCTGTTGCTTTGTAAATATAACACTGTCAATTTACACCATCCATGCAGGTGTGGGGCACACTGTGTTAGAGAGAAGCACACCTGTGTCACTTGTCATGGTGAAAACTAAATTAATATAATATCTAAAACGTTTTATAAAATGAATGCTGCAGCTCTGGTTCTGGGTGCTGATTGGTCAATACAACGTTTCAGCTAAAATGGTAAAAACACAGTATAGCTAGTGTGCAACTATTCCCTACCACTGTTAGCCGTCAACAAACAACTTCCTTAAAGAAACAATTCAATGGTTATAAATAATAATGATGACAGTATATATTAAGTACCATGAACTAACAATAATTTTTATAATGTAATATAATATATTGTTGGGTCATGATATCTAATTTATACTGTCATTATAACTTTATTTTATATTTTCTTACATATATTACTTACATATCATGTATGTACATTTATGTACATGTATATAAGACGCAGAACGATAGAACGATCAATAAAAAGAAAGAAAGAAATCAGAAGCAGTCAAGGTATAATCATATCCCTAAAACCAACCAACAAAACAAACAAACAAAAGAAATTATTAAAAAGACAGACGAAAAAAAGCATATTTTCTGTCTCAAGAATCCCATGAATAGGACTGAAATCCTGAAAAAGAAACTCTGAATAGAAGAGGAGACCTACGAAAATTAAAATTGTGGCAATTGTTGTTGAAGTGGCTCCTCAGATGCACCCAAGACGGTGAGGAGGAGGAAGAGGCTCTCTTGCCAGTCACAGGTCATTTTTGCAGCACTATGATTAAATCAGTGGAAATTAATGCGGTCACCCTCTCATTGGGAATCAGCATCTTTGGGCCGCAGATTTAAGAGGTAGAGGAACCCTCCAGGGCTGAATGTCAGAACGCCAGCCAGACTTTTAAATCACCACTGTGTCACGCAGCACAGGGACCGAGACGGCCCACGGTCAAGTGGATAGATCAAAGAGCCGTGATATACGCTCATATGCATATGCAAATATTACATGCACATTAAAAAGTCAGCGGGTCAATAATTTTCATTGTAACGTCACACCAGCAGCAAAATGAGCTTGATATAAGACCTCAGCATCTACATTAGCCAATGAAGGACATTAAATGGGTTCAAGTGAGAATGCAAGTGGCGTTTTTTGATGTCTAAAACTACTCAAGCACAGCAACCGGTTTAGACTTTGGGAGGTCAGGAACTGCTTTGAGCAGAAAGGGACTCGATCAAGCATAAAACACACTTTTGCACCTCATAACATTGAGGGTGATAAAGGCTTCTTGAAATGGCATCTTGGAGCAGGACAAAGGAGGGTCTACGAGTACATAAAGGTGTCAAAAAAGGAGGGCCCTTTCAAACGATAAACACGGATGAGGTGACAACGAGTTCAAGGTGATTACTAATGGGAAAAGTTTAAACTAAAGTAGCAAGAACTGACATATACTGTACACAACTGATGAGAAAGACTGCCATTTAAAAACTATCAGTGGAAGGTTTAAAAGAAGTGTGCAAATGCTTGAATTCACTCTTCTGAGGATTAAACAAAATATGAGCCATTGTGCAGGAAGTAAAAAAAAAGGTGTTTCAAGTGCAAAACCACTTTCTTCAGTTCAAAGGACAAACAACATTTTCCTAGAAGGAGCTCTTTTCCGCATTTTCCCAAATAAGCGATTCACCCCCAAACAGCCTGAAATAACCAAACTTTTGCAACTTCATGCGGTTTCACTTAAAAAGCACAATTAAAACTCCCAGCATGATTGTTTTTAAGAGCTGGCCATCCAAGCATTGGATAGGTAAGTTAGCTTTGCCCGCCCTGACCATATGGCACTTCAGAGGCTTATTAACAAGCCGAGGCTCCTGTTTGTATGTGCTTAGGTTGAATATTAATTTCCCAGTAGCTCAGCAAAGTGTGATGTTGGCCAAAAACAGCAAGTGCTGAAGGTTTGAAATGCTTGCTTTAGCGTTTAGTTGAAATGCAGCCGGCCGTGGTGTTGTCATTACGAGTTTACATCTCGGCCAGTGGTTTGAATTAAGAGCAAGTGGCCACCTTGGCTCAAAGTGCAGTGATAAATTAACCTGCCCAGCCTGGACAACACTGCGGCTGCATACGGTGCCCATCACTTAGATTCCATTAGGTTAATCATGCATAATAATAACACATAGGCCAGTATGATAAATCACCCTTCGCTTTGGAAACGTGGATTGGGGAGGATGGGTGATTCGGCTTCATTGGTGTAGAAGGGGAGGAGGGCTGAGAAAAGAAACAGTAGGAAAGAGAAAGTGATATAAGGACAGCCTGAGTGAGTGAACCCTGTTTTTTGTCAAGGAATCTTTGATTGGTTCTGAGTCTCTGTACCACAACCGAAAAGATCAAAAACAACAGCACACTAGGAGTCTTTCTTTCTCCATAAGCCACTCTCTGAGCTTCTGACAAGACGAGGTCAGAAAGAAGAACATTACTATCCTCAGAGCGTTCTGAAAATTGTCAAACTTTTTAATACAGGCCTGTATTCAACAGCTTGAAAGTCTCTGTTATGTTCAATTCAATTCAATTCTATTTGTATAGCGCTTTTCACGATACAAATCGTTGCAAAGCAGCTTTACAGGAAATGTACTACAATTTGTACTACAATTATGTGAAAAACACACTTAGAGCAGCGACTTAATAGTGCCTTAATAGACTTAATAGCAGCAGTAACCCAATATTGTACTTCTTACAGAATTTTCATAATTAATATGCAAAACTAAATGTGCAAATTTAATTTGTTGTATATACTATTATTATTTTTTGATATTCAATCATTAATTTTAGAGTTTAATATGTTTTTTTAAAGACTGGGGACAATAAGATTTTTACTGTTTTTTAAATAAGTCTCTTATGTTTATTTAATATGCTGATTTATTATCAATGTTGAAAACAGTTGTGCTGCTTAATTATTTTTATTATTTTGGAAATTGTGATACTTTTTTCAGGATTTTTTGTTGAAAAAAAATGTTAAAAAGAAGACCATTTATTTAAAATAAAAATATTTTTTAACAATACAAGTCATTTATTGATAACTATCATTTATCAATCTAATATATCCTTGCTGAATAAAATTATTAATTTCTTTAAAAAAAAAGAAAAAAAAAAAAGAAAGCAACCTGACTTCAAACTTTTGAACTGTAGTGTATATTGTTACATTTCTATTTTGAATAAATGCTATTCCTTTCAACTTTTTATTCATCAAAGAATCCTGAAAAAAAAAAATCACAAAATATTAAGCGTCTATTATTATACATACGCAAACCCACGCAAACACCATTTCAGAATTCACAATACCAATTTCGTTATCACTGCAAAAATGATTATGCTATTGAATATGCTCCTTTATTTCAAATTAAATATTTAAATAATTATTTAAAAATAGTGTGCCACAGTGCAAGATATTCCACCTCATTTTCTTCAATCCCTGATAAAGCGGAGATTCTCATAGCCCGGTTACTCATGATGTCGGCGATGAAAAATGGATGACATTAACAAGTGTTACAGTACAATCAATTTATCTTATTCGAATAGAACAGCTACAGTATGCTGAAGGAATCAGAATATGGGCATTTATTAATGGCCTTCAGGCTTAGATATATAAATAGAAGAGAGATAACAGGGCATATACATCACGCCGACATCTCAGGCACACGTCCACACACATCGGTGAGAAATGACAGCATGCCATTTTGAGCGATTGCAGGCCAAAACGCAAGAATCACAACATTTCTAACATTGAGGGGCCGCTTCATCATTCAGGATAACTACAATCAAAGACTGTTTCCATACAGCTGGCTTTTGTGTCATATGAGAAACCTACGCATGAAGATAACCTATCTGGACTCTACAGTCACTTCAGGAAAACTATTCTCTTACACATCTAGAACTGCAATAAACACTTTCTAGTTGTTGTCATTACAAAGTCAAAACACTGACACTTGTTCAACCAATGGCATGAGTTTAGGACGGGACTATCTGTTTCTTCATCCAATAAACGATAAGACAAAGCAATTGACAATAAGCAATTTTGTGATACAAGTGATACAGAACTTACGCACTTCAGCCTATAAAAGAATAGACAAACAGAATTAAATTGTGACACGTAAATTGTGGGCAGAAACCTGCATATTATGTCTAAAACTGCTTCCTACGACAGTGCTGAGCAGTCTCTTCACACAACCCTCTTAAAGGCATACAAATCAATGGGGCACAAGTAACCACCCACCATTACCAATTCTCTGTTGGCCACTCACCGTGTATGTGATCACTGCCAGCATGCCAATCAAGGTGAGCGAGCTGATGGAGAACGACAGGGCGGCCAGGCCATCTGCAAGACAGAGGGGAAATGTATTTATGACATGGGCCAAATGCAGAGCTCTGTTAAGTTTTGGTCATACGCCAGATATTCAGAGCAGTTCCTGCCCCCCAGGGAAATTCCTCAATGCACCTCATCTTCTCTCCTCTCTTACTATCATTCCTCTCAGCTTCCTCTTACTCTGACATAGTTACTGAAAGGTCAGCAAAGTTTTTGCCCTCTAAATTTTAAAGGGGTCATATGATGTTGTTAAAAAGAACATTATTTTGTGTATTTGGTGTATTGAAATGTGTTTATGCGGTTTAAAGTAAAAAAAACACATTATTTTCCACATACTGTACATTATTGTTTCTCCTCTATGCCCCGCCTTT
>NW_015537947.1:587883-588077 GCF_001515605.1 Sinocyclocheilus anshuiensis
TTGGAAGGCCAAACAAAGTAGTTTAGCTCTTTCACAACGAAACACAGCGTCACACACGGCGGGCTTGAGTGAGCGTAGGCCGGCGAGCTTGAGAACGGCGCGGCCGGCGGATTCGATGAAGGAGCGGTAACCACATGTGATGACCCCGGGCTGGACTCCGCTTCGTCCACGGTGAAAGCCGATCCGGCGATCCT
>NW_015537947.1:596900-602689 GCF_001515605.1 Sinocyclocheilus anshuiensis
AACAGCTTGTAACACTCCAAAGAGAAAGGAAAATTTGAAATTGCATCATATGACCCCTTTAATGGGACGTTAAGGAAAGTTCTTCAATAAAAATATGGCTTTATTTAGTAGTCGATATCAATACCAGTAAAATTTCACAATTCTTGATACCACAGCAAAAGCTAATATGCTATTAAACATTCTGCTTTATTTAGAATGTTTTTATATTATTATATTATATTATTATATTATATTATATTATATTATATTGTTGTTGATGATTAACAATAATAAATACTAATATATGAATACATTAAACATTATGGAATCTTCACATTTATCAAGTAATTGTTCAAGTAAATTATCTTGAATAAAAATAATAAACAAAATATGACATACAACGAATTTAAAATGTAAGCATTATATACTGTTGTTGTTGTTGATAAATAATAATAATAATATAATAATAAATATTAATATAAATCTCCCTTTCCTCTGGTTCTGAGCTATGGCCCAGCGGAGCAAAACACAACATCCTGGCAGCCCTGAGCCCAGAAAGCCCCCTTCTGCCTGCAGCCTACCTCAATTGAATGCAACCTACTGTTCTGTTTATTTTCCTCAGGAACTACTTTACATCATTCACAAAATGACTTGTTTCCATTTTGTTGAACCACATGAAGTCTGAGAAGTGTTTGCTGCGCCACCCACCACGTTCCATACACAAAAAGCCCCGAGACACAAAAGCTGACGAGAAGAAATGAAGATGATTACACTCCTGCTTCCTAATGTAGCAAACGGAAGAATATAAAAAGAAGAGACGCTTTGATGTCTGATGGCTGAAATGAGCATTTACATCTGAAAAGGTGTTTCCCTTTGTGATGTCCCCGCTTTTGTTAAGTGGCGAAGGCGTGATGCCGGAGACAATGTCGTTCGTGTTTGGTACGGAAAGCCTCTCTGTTTATGAACTCCTCACAATGCAGGGAAACCTGCCTTTTCCGTCGCTTCCCCGGAAGACTTTCTGAGGGATTGGACAGAGAATATATTTTTTGTTATCTGAGGCGGCTCCACAGCTGCTCTAGCGGCTGATTCCTCGGCACTTGGAGAGAGTGTAGGCCCTTATCTCGACATGCACGGAGCACCTCGGGCTTATGTGCGCCGAGGAAACAGCTGCCACTGAGAAGTGTATATTAAAGAGCTCTTAGCTGCGGTATTCACAACATGAGCTTGCTATGATAACCTCATGGAGATGGAAAGCGGCTTGCTAAAGCCAACTCACTCACTGGATTCTGAATCACAAGAAAAAACATGCTGCTCCCATACAATTATCGCCAAAAACATTATCGAACAAAAGTGTCGCAAACCTCAATGCACTACAGAAGAGGTTCTCAACTATTTTGATTGAGAGAGATTTATCTTAATCTTATTTATGTTTTTAGCATAGCCATAGCCATATGCTAGGCCTATATATAATAGGTAGCTAGCTACTCTTGCACAGACATAGAGGCACCAATATTAAAATTCTGACTAATATTGAAAATTATATTCATGTTAGTGAATAAATAAACAGACAACATTAAAAATCTAAATAAACAAAAAATAACACATTTAAATGCTACAAGGCATTACATTATAATGTACAATATATATATATATATATCATCTATTTTCAATTTGAGATTTGCTAAAGATATATTTAACAATGTTATTAAATTAATAGTTTTTTAAAGATTAACTTAACATTAAATAAATGTTATACTGTATGATCGGTAATCTAAATGTAAAATAATTATATTCATGTTAGCCAATAAAGAATAAACATGCAACATTAAAAGCCAATACAATTCGTATTAAATTAAAAAAAAAAAAACACATTGAATCTAAAATCAATCATTAAAATGCTGTAATTGAATTTAGGCATCACAACATTATAATTTACAGAATGAAAAATTACTATTAATTATGAGATTATATGTTTAACAATATTATTAAATTACTAGTGTTTTAAAAGAATAACATAATGCAAAATAAATGTTAGATGACTGCAAAGGTAATCTAAATGTAAAATAATTATATTCATGTTATAGCCAATAAAGAATAAACAGTCAATATTAAAATTCTCTCCAATTTAGTGTTAAAAAAATCAAACATTAAAAATAAAAATAAATCATTGAAATACTACAAGTGAATTCAGGCATCACAACGTTATATGTACAGTATTAAAAATGGATATTAATTCGTCATTTTCCACACCCTTAAAACAGATCTGAACAGATATGAATGCAAAATTATGTCATCAAATCCAAATTTGATTCAGCGTAGCTGGTGCCTCCTCGTCACTCTAACTCCAATTTAAAATGTGACTCTCACTGAAACACATTTGGCTCAGTGGGAAGGTAAATCAGAGAACAAGAGCTGTCTGAGTGGATTCTGGGTCCAGGGCTCCACTGTATAATTAAGTGGAGACTTTTTTTCGAGCCTATGTCTGTGATAAGATCAGATCTCCAGCTGTCTACCCTTCTGCACGCTTCCTCGCAGTCTCGCCCCAGTCTTACCCGCTAATGGGGAATCTGGTATTGCATTCAGTTTACGTTTCAGGTCTGTTTCACATGGGGGAACCGGCAAGTGAACTGCTGCATATCTGTGGAATCGGTAATGGGCAACCATGGCTTCGCAATGACACTGGGTGAAATTCGTCAGCTTGTCTTGCCGCTTGAGTCAAGATGCTCCTTCGGCAGCTGAGGCTTCTCAGGGACATGATAACCCTGCTTATATAGCACACAGGGTCTTGTTATTAATTTACAGGTGGAGTGGGGATGAGCAGCAGGGTACCACGACCGTCAACCTCAAGCTCTGCTGCAGATTTTGACAAACAAGGCTGTTTCAAAAGGGGCCTTTTTCTGATGTTCCTTCCACCAAGACTTTTTGCTTGATTTCCATTCATTAGGCCAAGGCTGCTGGAAGGGCCAATCACAGCTCTAAGACCCCCTCACAGGAATCAGGCACTGTCTCAAAGAGTCACAGACTTACTCCAGGCTATTATTGGATTAGGAGGGTTCCTTAGTGACTCCATTCCTGCCAACTTGAGGGTCTTCAAGGGAAAGTGAAGCAAAAGTCACGACCCAACCTAACAAGGGAACTTCTCTGAAGGAACACCATGGTGTTGGCAAATCACTTCCTTTTTCAGAGCAAAACAAACCATGGCACAACAAATGACTTTTACTGGAAGGAAAAATTACGTTACTTGTCATGTGACCTTCAAATGGGCCTTCAGAAGATGATAAGAAAGGCTATAGAGAACACTGACTCAAAAATACTCAAACATGGACATTGGACATAATATAGGAGCCTACTTTCCACAGACTAATTTTCTTTTGCTCAACCAGACACTTAACTATGAAAAAAGAAACTTAAAAAAATTAGAAAAGGGATGATCCTTCATACTCGTCAGAGTGAATACCTCAGGGATTTTCATATTTTAGGGCACTTTTTTCTTGGAGACTGAGAAAAAGAGGTGGATGTTAATGTCACATTGACTCACATATATCTGCTAAATGTATAAATGTGTATATATATATATATATATATATATATATATATATATAAGTGCAGGTGCAAACATGGGCCTGCCACTCCTGCTTCAAATGGAAGACCTGATTGACATGTCAAAAGCAGCCAGGCCTTTCCTTTTTCAAGACAGCAAATTTAGGTAGCACAATGAGGTCTGTTGACATTGACGCGGCTATTTAGGTAGCACAATGAGGTCTGTTGACATTGACGAGGCTAAATGTCAGTGCTGCCAAACCCACACATCACCTCTGCTCGTGGCTTGGCAGCATCCGTCACTCTCTAAAAAGCACCTGTCGCTTTGGTGTTGTGGCCCCGGAAGGCTTCAACAAAGCTCTTTTTGCCGTTTTCTTTGCAAGTGTCAGTAAAACTGAGCTGCAATTTCACCTAAAGAGGCCTTTATGGTACTTACGGCTGCTGCCCAGCTCCTCGAACAGATACTGCACCTTCTCCCACTGAGTGGAGTTCTGGTTGGGCGGAGATTCCAACGGAACAAATGTCCTGAAACAGAAATTCATTTATGTCATGATGTCATCATTTACAGACTACCATTTAAACGTTTGGGATTGGTAAGACTTTCTATTTTAATATTTTAGAATGTAATTTATTCCTGTGATGGCAAAGCTGAATTTTCAGCAGTCATTACTCCAATCTTCAGTAATCATTCTAATTGATTCGCTGCTCAAGAAACATTTCTTATTATTATCAGTGTTAAAAAGTTGTGCTGTTTAATATATATGTTTTTATTTTTCCAGGATTCGTCAATGAATAGATATTTCAAAAGAACAACATTTATTTTAAATAGAAATCTTTTGTGACATTGTCAATACCTTTACTGACACTTTTGATCAATTTAATGCATCCTTGGGGAAAAAAAAAAACAGCTGCTTAATATTTTTGTGGAAACCACAACATTTTTTTTCCAGGATTCTTCAATGAACAAAAAGTTTTCAAAACAACAGTTTTTATTCAAATTAGAAATTTCATGTTACATTATAAATCATAGATCGATCGTAGATCAATTTAATGCTAATTAAAAGCATTCATTTCTTTTCTGTCTTACTAACCCCAAACCTTTTGAACTGTAGTATAAATTGATATAACTGAATTTCAACAACTATCTGACACTCAATGGCTACATACAGTACACACCGAGACTTACGATATGGTTATTACTCCAAAAAACATTACAACATACAAGGTCATAAAGTAAACACAAACTCTTCAATCAAATGTACAAAATTACAATAGAACAATATGCAATTTTATAAAGTAAACATGAATACTTGAATGTATGAATTAAAAATATATTATTGTTACTAATATATGAATTTAAATATATTATGGTTAGTTTTTTATTGTTTAACTTGAGTGTCGAGGCATATCCAATGAAAGTTACATTTCAAATTATCAATAAAATATATAATTTATCATGAAGGCAAAGCATCAAGATAATTAATTTCAAAGTTCTGCTATACAATTTATTACATAAATTAAATATAAATATATTTAATGTCTAGACTAGAGTTATAAAGAATGTTCTTTTGATTGATATAATTGAAAGGTAAATAATTTTATTAGTAAATTAATATATCTTGAGTAACATTCCAGTCCATGAGAGGCGACCACCTTTATGTAGAATAAAACTTTTTCTAGGCCTCTGATAAAGCAGGAGTCTTCATCTTATGTCGGTACACATCATTTTAAAATATCTCTTCAAATTAATTATAAAACGTTAAGTGGAGCACTTTTACTCAAAAGGTAAAATATCTTGTACTGTATATATGTATATATGTTAGGGCTGCACGATATATCGTTTTAGCATCGATATCACGATGTGCGCATCTGCGATAGTCACATCACAGGTAGTGATGGGAAGTTCGGATCATTTTACCGACTCAGACCTTTGAGTCTCGTTCAGCAAAATGAACGAATCTTTTTTCGAGTCATTTTGTTCATTTTAGCAAAATATAATTCAAATGTTACGTGTTACTTCCCTAACACATCTACTACTTACGCAAACGTTGATCACACTACAAACAATACAAAACTATAATGCTATAAGTAACAGAAAATATTAATTCATTGTTTACCTGGGTCTTCAGTCTATAATTAGCTCACCTCACCTTATCTGACAAGTCTTCGTGTTAGAGTCGTTCGTTCATCACGTGACAGCCCCATAAGCTTTAACCTATGCAGTCTGAGCCGGAAAGAGAATTGATTAGTTCATCTCGAGTCTTCGGGTT
>NW_015537947.1:602886-606552 GCF_001515605.1 Sinocyclocheilus anshuiensis
CTCAGACTGCATTGGTTAAGCTTATGGGGCTGTCACGTGATGAACGAACGACTTGAAAAACCCGAAGACTCGAAACAGGTGAACTACTTGATGAATTCCAGTATAGAACCTATAGGATGTTGCGCATGCGCGACTGAACGAATCACTCCCCGAGATGACTCGTTCTTCCAGAGTCACATTAAAGATTTGTTCAAGAACGACCCAACACTAATCGCAGGATGTGCGATGTTTAGTAGGCCTATACTGATCGTTATATTTATACTGATTGTTTTCTTTGCTCACACACAGACACCGTGTCACCGGACGCGAAATCTGTCGTGTCGTGCCGCCCCACGCCGCAATAAAGTCTGTCTACCCTGGCCTTAGTAGGCCTATACTGATCGTTATATTTATACTGATTGTTTTCTTTGCTCACACACAGACACAGTGTCTACACCGGACGCGACAGCTGTACAGAGATACCCATTTGAAATACATTTAGTAGCAGAGCTACTGCACACGATTTTCAGTGCTGGAAATCCATTTATCCTTTGTTGAAACTTCCGCGTCGTCGCGGAGAGCGCAGGTCACGGATGCTTAGCAAACGGCAGACGCCACGAAAGCACAAGCTCCCGAGCACTTTGGAAAGAAGGAGAGAGCGGCGCGGCTCGCGTTCCAATTCAAATAGCCAATATTGTGAATATGGAAACATTTGGATTCGTGCCAAATGAGAGAGTAAGAAAGAGGATTATAGGGCCAAACAATAAAAAAAAAAAAACATCTCCAAAATGAAGTCATTAGCCTATAATGCGAGATTAAACTCATGAAATATCAAGAAAAATGTAGAAATAAAATATTGAGAATAAAAATATTTAAATTTCGAGAATAAAGTCGTTCATCAGCATCGTCAACTTCATCTTTGCAGACACTGACTCAGAAAACAGTTTAGTAATAAGTAGCCTAAATAAGATATGTTCTAGCTATTTATGCGATCCGCTTGAGCGCGGAATAGGCTATAGCCTATAAAATGCTTGTTTAATATAGTTTAGTTGAAGTTAATTTAATAGTTTAATTAAATATAAACGTGCGATTACAAATGGCTTAAATGAGCGACTATAACAGCCCTTTTAATAATAATAATAATAATAATAATAATAATAATAATAATACAAGGAAGGAATAACTGACAACGTGCCGTTGAATTACAGAAAAAAAACCAAGGTACCGTCACAAATTTCTTGTTTGGCAAAATTAATATAATCTATTCTGTCTTAAGACAAGTGAAGTTAGAACAAGTTTAATAAAACATCTTTATTATATTTCTACGGTAGAGGAGAATAGCCAAACCAAAAAGAAACAAAGAAAACACAATGTAACATTCATAAAACCGTACTCAATGGAATGCGCACATGTGACTGGGGCTAGTGCCATCTAGTGGTCGCTGATTTTCTTTAGCTCAGCTGTGCGTGGATCGCAAGCTGTGTGTGTGGCAAGGCTAAAAGGGCGGAACGAAAGTCTCAAAATTCAAATGAATCAAATAGAATAGACTGAGAAGAGACGTGAATGAATACACGCGTGTCACCTGATCCACAAATGCACATTTTAATCGCTACATGCACAAATCATTATACTTTAATACAAACTATACATTTGTATTCACAAATATGTCTCTATTTAAACAAAATGCTGCACATTAATGTAAATCTTAACTCTGCAGACACCGGTTGAAAAGCATTTGTTTCAGTGTAGTGACGCACATTTGCGAATTTTTCAAATCATGTACACGTTAATGAATTGCACTGGGCCTTGTTCGTTGGTGGTTCTGTGTGTGGGGGACGTGAAATGCTGTAAACTGTGAAAATTAAGACTCAAAACATCCCATAATATTGGTTCACAGCAGTTTAATGTTCCTGTTGCTTTCTCTGTCATGAACGTTAATCAAACAACAAAACACAAAGAAAACTCACTTTTGTAGCTTTAACACAGATTTGTTAGATTTAATTTATAGTGAAAACTATGCAGTGCTATTTTACATTTGATTATTCAATTTCTGTACCTGAATACTGTTAGACTTACCTGAAAAATATAAAGCACTGCTTATTTCATTTGTATCTTTGTTCTGTTATTTATCTATGCTTGTAATTTGTTTATTTCCTATTCTGATTTACTCGCCTACAAAATCACCCCAATCATTGATTATTTTTTTCCAAATAGAGCTATTGAAGTCATCTGATTTTTTTTTCATATCGCAATATACATACGGCAGAAAAAAAATATCGCAATGTGAGTTTTTTCCAATATCGTGCAGCCCTAATATATATATGAATGTCTGTGGTTGACGGCATGAGTGTGTTTACTGTGAACTATCATGTAGAGATCCTTGTATACAGCTCATGTGATGTATCGCCGCAAGCTTTAAAAGCAACTGAGAATACAGTATGCTCACATTCTCAGTAAATATCTGCAACACAAAGAAAGCCAGTCATCTCCAATGAGAAGAACATCACTCACAGGGTTAGGTTGCATAAGCAAATACCTCAGGCTATAGCTGGTCTAAAAAAAAAACATGTTTTAACCGCAAGCTTCGGTTTTAGTCTGTATCAATTCTATAATTTGTATGTCCAGCAATTATAACTTATATATGACTCTTTCTTTCGACTGACCACTGCTTATTCCAAAAAAATATTGGTGCAGATTAGTTAATGGTGCAAATATGCAAGTCAAAGAGGCAAAAATTAATGTGAATGTATACATTTGGAAAACTTTAATGACCATTAAATGTCTGAATAAAAAAAAAAAACATTAGGGCTGAACAGCTAAAATCAAAATAAAACAATTTTATTAAAATATATATAATTATAATGTAACAAAGTTAAATTATTATTATTATTACAGAGGTACTTATAATACATTTTACTATTAATACTAATAAACAGCATATGCACAATTATATTTATTTACAAAATAATAATAATAATCCCATTGATTGGGTCTACACATCCTTTTTCAATGTTTGTCTGAATATCCAAGCAACAATACAGGATTTTAAACTTCACAATATATAACAAAATAATCATGCAGCCCTAAAGGACACAAATAATACCTACTGTTAACATCAATCAGAAACTTCAGAAGCTAAAAGGGCCGCATTCAAATCACAACAAATGCAAATGGCCACAAAATAGGGTCATTTTCTTTTTAAATGCAGCCACATCATTCAGCATCACTGGCATAATCTGAGCGAATTCAATTGACATGTCATTTCAGCAATGCTGCGTCGTGCGTGAAAATGTCATCTTTTAGGGGTGTCAGTAAATTACGTTGTAAACTGTACGCACAGTAGGATGTGGTTTCATAAATCGACCAAGAACTCAGTGAAGGTTTATGCAAAGGTACACAAGCTCAAAGACTTAACACGTATCTGACGTATGTGTCCACTTTCCCTGTCGTTTGCCATCATCAACTAAGGTCCAAAATACTATGTCAGCCAAATTCACTGTATTGTTAACTTTCACTCGGCCAGTTAAATGATATCACATTAGACACTAAATTAAAAGCACACAGCCTAATTTGTAAGCAACGACTGGTGGCTAATTGCAGGCTAATAGGCCAAATACGATCTACTGACTAAGGTTCTCTTTCTAACATCCGTTCGGTATCTCACTATGGGAACGCATCAGGCGTGAC
>NW_015537947.1:606931-610418 GCF_001515605.1 Sinocyclocheilus anshuiensis
TTTCACAGCCTCCGTTTGAACCATTAGAGGGCATTGATTTGCGGCGTCTTTCTTTAAAGACGGCTTTGTTGATCGCTCTCACTACAGCAAAGCGCATAAGTGAATTACACGCTTTGTCAGTACATCCTTCCTGTATGCAGTTTGCATTGGATGGATCGAAAGTTACGCTAAGGACTAACCCGGCATTTGTTCCTAAGGTCAGGGACACAACAGGAACAAACAAATCTGTGGAATTGCTAGCGTTCTTTCCACCGCCTTTTTCTTCATCAGAGGAAGTGCGGTTACACTGTTTATGCCCGGTGCGCTCTTTGAGTGTTTATGTGCAGAAGACGAGACTGTTACGAAGGAGTAATCAGCTCTTTGTCTCTTGGGCTGACAATTATCGAGGAAGTCCTGTTTCATGTCAGCGGCTTTCTCACTGGGTGGTAGACGCGATCGTAATGTGTTATAAGGATGCAAATTTACCACCTCCACCTCGACTTCGCGCCCACTCCACACGTGGAATGGCCACGTCCTGGGCGATGTTCAGAGGAGTTTCTATTCAGGACATTTGTGCTGCGGCGAGCTGGGCATCACCGCACACATTTGTGAGATATTATAGATTGGATGTGACAGAGTCGTCACTGGCGCATTCAGTGCTGGGAGCAGGAGCGGTGCCTGATATGTAATGCATTTTATTCAGGGCATACGCGCATATTTTAAATTCAGCAGTATAATTCACTGTGCTTGTCTTCACAGTATTATATTATGAAGTGCATCAGGTTTGCTCAAGCATTAAAGCCATGATCACTTGTTATCACCTTCCTAGGTTGCGTCTGTTCATACAGTATTATCTGCAATGCGGGAGTGGTCTATATCCCATAGTGAGATACCGAACGGATGTTAGAAAGAGAACGTTAGGTTACTTGCGTAACCCCGGTTCTCTGATAACAGAAGTGAGGTATCTCACCTCACCGCCCTTCTTGCAGACTACACGGTGAAGAAGCTGTGTGGAGAATGACGCTGCAGCGGGCTGCGGTGAGTTATATACCGGGGAGGCGGGACTCCCTGATCGCTGCAGCGATTGGTCTGTCAGTCTGACAGACGTGGTGTAATTGGTGCTTCCGCAGTCGGTCACGCCTGAGGCGTTCCCATAGTGAGATACCTCACTTCTGTTATCAGAGAACCGGGGTTACACAAGTAACCTAACGATCTGTCTCAGATGTCCTCGTGAGCACCCTTTTGAAACCTAAAATGACAAATGGGACACTTTACGGTCTCGTGGACTTCACTGACACGCACTAGAGAAGGCCACGTGAATGCAGGTCCACATGAAGACATCCATTTGGGACAGGGCCCGTGTGTCTAGAGCTTAGACCAAGTACGGCATTGATAGAGTGCAGTTAGAGCTCTCGAGACATTTCGACGGGTACGAGAGATTGAATGGGACTACAGAGGCTGGGAAGGGTCAGCTCTCCATTTATAAGTCCCATTTTTAGCGCAGACCAATCAAATCAGGCAAACAAAAATGAACAATCACAAACACAGGGACTCTGCGTCTCACCTTGAAAAAAAAAAAAGACGATGGAAAAGGCCATCATGTCCTCCCACATCAGGAACCCTGAGACACAATACTCTTGGTAAAACACTGCACTAGTTCAAAAGGTAAAATGAACATCAAATTGCTTCTGTCCGAAGTGCCATCCCCACTATTAAATTTGGTCCACGGCATGTCCCTCTTCCCATTCTGCGATCAAAGTAACCCATCCCACTGGGTCTATATAACATGAAGGTGTGATGAAGGTATCCTGCCCCACAGGAACACTATTTAATGGTTGAGAGCACATTAAATTATATGACCTGGTGAGCAGACGTGTTATTCTTGCAGCAGCAAAGAAAATCCATTATGTTTATGCTGCACGAGCACTGCTGAGAACAAAAAGTATAAACTCGAGGTTAAACGGCACAAAGCCATGCCATGTATCTGTACACATTTAAACTGCATGTTGGTTTTTAGTTCGGCTAACAATTGGACAAGAAATTGTTACACGGCTTGACAAAAAAACCTTTCAAGGTCTTCAAAATTGCCAGGTTTAGAGATGCCTTATAATTTGACTTTGCCATTGGAGTTTATTTACAGCAACATCTTTGGTTCAATGGGAAATACCTGTTTCACTCCAGTCTTTATTCCAATGTTCAAGCAAAAAGTATTACTTAGTAACTATAAATTAAAACATGATTTTATCAGCATAAAACAGCACTGCTTCCATTTATTATCTCTAATCTGACAAGGCTATTCAATAAGAAAAAACAGGATATTCTATTCAAGAAAAAAAAAACATCAAGGCAGGGCTTTATTTAATCCATCAAGAATTTATTGAATCATAAAAAATGTGGTTGGTTTTGGGTCGTAAGATTTCTTTCTTTTCTTTTTTATATATTTTTGGAAGTCTCTTATGTTCACATAAGGCTGCATTTATTTGATCAACAATACTGTAAAAACAGCAATATTGTGAAATATGATTTCAATTTAAAAAGAACTGTTTCCTGTGATGGCAA
Organism: Sinocyclocheilus anshuiensis; assembly: GCF_001515605.1. NCBI lineage: Eukaryota > Metazoa > Chordata > Actinopteri > Cypriniformes > Cyprinidae > Sinocyclocheilus > Sinocyclocheilus anshuiensis. The sequence goes on from NW_015537947.1 coordinate 609,470, forward strand.
AACTGAATTGTCAGCGAATTGGTGCTCGAGAAACATTTATTAAAAGCAATATATTAACAATGTTAAAAACAGAATAAGGAGAACTTGTGACATCAGAAATAACAGAAGTGGAACAAGAAATGACCACAAAGACTCCAAAAGTCCCATATTTAAATTTGGGTTAACCCGCACTCAGAAATCATACACAATAAGATCAAGAGCAAGCATAATATAGGCTCAATTTTGATTTCATGTTAACTTTAATTTGATGTTGTGCAGTAGATTTTGAGCTCTCTGACTCTCCAGAAATAAACTGTGTCTTATTTACTTGTTTACTTTCATAGTGGAATATATTGATTTTAGTCTATGAGCAGAATCCACTGATCTAAATTTGTTAAAATTATTGGTGCCGATCTAAGTTTATTAATAATCATTATTCATGATCTGGCTAGAGCCCTTTCCAAATGACAAAGAAATCACCCAGAAATGTAATATTATAAGCATTTGATGTGCCCCCTGTAGAGATATCGCTCTGCTAAACTGATAATGGCTACTCAGATTGTAGATTGCAATTCCACAAAGGTAATCTTAGTATAAAATCAGCAAATACTGGTTATTATAAGCATTCTGTTCAACAATTTCCCAGCATTCTCACACCTGCTGTACTCTAGGGCTGTGCAATTAATCACATGCGATTGTCATGCGCATCTCGTCAGTAAAGCCGGTTCCGTGATTAGTAGTAAATCTCCATCACCTGCTTTCAGATGGAGCGGCATTTAATACACAGAGCCGTAGTTCATTGACAATTAGGCAATATCGCGTTCATTATCGCAGATTGAATCGCCTGCGATAATGAACACGATATTGCCTAATTGTCAATGAACTACGGCTCTATGTATTAAATGCCGCTCCATCTGAAAGCAGGTGATGGAGATTTACTACTAATCACGGAACCGGCTTTACTGACGAG
>NW_015537947.1:610549-615260 GCF_001515605.1 Sinocyclocheilus anshuiensis
GCAAAGACATTGGTTAATAGAATGGGATTAAATACATAAAGGATATTTGTGTTGTTTAACATTTAATTATTGCGGGTTTGCGTTATATTCTGAGTTGCATTATTTTTATTCATTTATTCATTTTTATTTATACTGAATCTGTGTTTTGTTTTGTTTTTTGTGAGTGAGATGAATTAATGCATATTCATATTTATTTTAGAACTACAGTAACATCTGATTTCAAAACAGGTTTATCAAACTGTATTCATCAAGTCATCAATCCGTGATAAATTACGCTTCATGTAGAGAGGGGCTTTGGGCTGGAGTATAATTACATATTTGCAGCACTTAACATTCAGGAACACAGTGTCCCTAGTTCATTCTCTGATGGAGACATTGTGGCTCTGTTCCAAAACCTGAGCTAATGCAGTGAAATGGAACCATACAAGTGACTGATTTGGAACATTCTACATTAAATGAGCAACTTTGTGCAGCTTACAAACAGCAGTCATAACGTCATAACGCATGAGAGACTCAACTAACAATTGAGTTCAATTGTTTGGCATTAGCTTGTTGCTAAACTAACAATGTGATACTCCAATAAATTTACTTAAAGTAATAAGTAAAAACAAATGGTCAAAATCTCAACTATTTTCTTTTAAAATGTACATTTTAAATATAAATCAATAATATAATATAATATAATATAATATAATATAAATCTTAGGCATATATTAAACAGATTTTTAAAGATTTAATTTTTCATTCAAATTATTGTTTTCAATTGAGCATGTCAAAGGCAGCCAAACGGAATCACAAAATTAAAGCAAGATTCAACTACGGCAAACATCAATTCAAGAAAATATTAGTTGGATTGTTTCATTGCAGTTCTATAAATGGCAAAAAAGCAAATTTTTGTATAGTATGCATTGGTACAATTATACATGACATGGGATTAAAAAGTTTGAACAAAAATGTCCAAATAAAAACAAATAAAATGTATCTTGCTTCGATCATTATCCAGCATGTCACAATGTATTATAGGTTTATATTTTCCATGAAGGATATATGCAACCCTGGTGAAAATTGGGCCACAAAAAGAAAGCAGCGTAATCATCCTGCCTCCCTTTCAGGACAGCATCTATGATGCTTTGAAAATGCTGCCTACATAGGAGGCTCTATAGTTTTGGAATGAAGCCACTTCTGAGTGTTTCAAAGGAGAAGAAGGAGTGGAACGTTTGGAAAGAGATCTAAATAACTTCTAGTAGATGGAGGAAGCTCCTCAGCATGTAATTTTGCACATCACTGTGGTGTCCTTAGAGAAACATATATGACATTTGAAGTGAGCAGCAATATAGTGAGTAGGATTACATTTTCGTCACTTTATTACCTCAATGCAGTCAACTCTCTTGCACATGCAGTCTATGTGAACTCACTGGGTTATTATAAATGAACTGCCATAACTATAATCAGGCAAATATCACTTAGCAATACTTCTAGGGCATTTCTGTTAATATTATTAATGCAAGCCTTGCTTTACATATAGTATAGTACACACTATTTATTGAATACAAATAGCTTAACGTAGCTCTTTTCCCACCTAGTTTTTCATTTTGTGTGTGATTTAAAAGACTGAAAAGACAATCTGTTTTAGAGCGCATGGGTGTACTAGATAGACAGGAAGGAGTGTCAGGTTTACCAAGCACTTGTTGCTGTTGTCTTCATCTTTCTCCTCATAGTAGAAATACACAAAGGGGATCCAGAGGAAGACGCAGAACACAATGATGGAATACAGAGCTGTGAAAGAGAAAAGATGGGCAGTTACACACCTGGAGCACACTCAACCATCATGATCCACATTAAATACAGCATATTATGCATAATGTATTTAGATGTCACAGGGTCAGTGAAGTGGCACTCATTTTGTGTCCAGATGTATTTAAAAACATAAAAAATGCAATTTGTACACATGATGACCTATGCCTCTTCTATTATGAATTATTTTTGAATAAATTCGGTGTGTCAAAAAGTAAAAATGTCAAGGTTGCATGAGTTTGTAAAAGAAAAAACGATTCCAATTATAGGTTAAATTATAGGTTAAAATTATTAAAAATATATTTTGAAAGGAATAAGATGATGGAAGCAGTTTGGAAAATAATATTTCATATATAAAAATAAAAAGTATTTATTAAAAATATATTTGTCTCGTCATCCCCTCCTCCTGTGTGTATAAATAGTGTTCCCGGTGTGTGCTCCAGCGTCCGGTATTGTGTATGTGAATGTTCATGTCTTCATGTATAGCGTGAGTGTTCCGTGGTCCTTTGTGTCAATTAAACCCATTTGGATTGATGTACTCCTCGTCTCTCTCCGTTCCTTGCTCCTCACTCCGCTCAGCAGTGCACCCCTGACAATTTCAGTATAAATATAAATTTTTTTAATTTATATTTTCAATTTTAAAAATATTTTTAAGAACGTATGATTACTGCCTGCCTGCTTACAACACTTCACATTTGTTAAACCAAAATCTTTGTTAAAATGGTATAAATTTATTTCTTTAAAAAATAAACCAACATAAATTATATAGATAACAGTAAAGATCGAATTTCTAATCTAGTTACATAGATTTTTCAAGATTCTATTTTTCATTAAAATTGTTGTTTTTCCATTGAGCATGTAAAAGCCATCAAACTGAATCACAAAATTAAAGCAGGATTCAATAATAGCAAATATCAATTCAATCTAATTTTAGTTGGTTCGATAAATAGACTTTATAAGTGATCTAAAACAAATTTTTGTATAGTACACATTGTTACAAGTATACATGACATGTAAACACGTGTCAAGTGAAAAATATATGGAATAAAGGGTATGAACACAAATCAAGTGAAATCAATGTCTTTACACGTAAAGACTCCTAGAAACCAATAAAACTCCCACATGATGAGTCCTAAGCCCCAAAGCACAGACAAGCTGAAATAATCAAGTTAAAGGAGCAAAGATCACTGATATTGCAAGAGTTCACATAACAGACTGTGACAGGCAGAGAAAGTGATTTTGTTGATTCCTCCCTTTCCCTGTCATGCAATGAATTAAAATCGTCAGCTTGCCCTATTTCAGTCCTGAAGCGGATCACACACGTTTGTGACCCTGTAAATTGTCATCTTCACTTCTCATGTAGGTTACTCAGTTGATACAGGTGATTTGAATAATACATCCTTCTTTAGTTTTGGAAAATGTCATCATAAAGCCCTGCAGATATGTTTGCATTCATGAATGGAGTGGATTAAGAAACTGCAGCTGAATCCATAAGAAAAAAAAAAATCTGGAGTGCACAAGATAAAACCATATCGCACAACACCCTGAACATCTTTCTCCAAATAGAAACAGGTCTGTAATTACATAGACTGTCTCCCACATTGGCAACACACTAGAACGGCTTGCAATGACCTACCATGAGCACGAAAAAATAATCCATCATTCTGTCTGCGGTCAAGTAGGACAAAAAGCTCATTTCCGTGAACATGTAAACATGCTCTGCACACATCAGTCAAATGTGTACATGTGTGTTAATTTGATAAATGCTTCGATTTCAAAAGATAGATGTGTGAAAAGGACAGCGGAGTGCGTTTCTGTCGGGTAAAACATAAATGTTTTTTAACAGCAGGCGAGGAGGAAAACAGAGCAGCAACATTTCAAAATAAAAACATAATGGGATGAAAACGGTTATTGTTATTGTTTCATGAGCCCCGCAGCTGATTTTGCCAGCTGCTCGTGTGCTTTTCAAAACTAAATTTTTTGATTGCTGCACTTTTTCTGGATTACTGTGAGGGATTCGGTCATATGGCTCTTATCCGTGAGTTCAGTGGATCAAAGCTGCTCATACAGAGAAACTCTGAACTATCACACGCTCTCGCTACAATTTGCCTTGTGGCATCTGACCATCGCTCAATTTTCTTATATTTCTGCACAGTTTTGCGTGATTAAAGGGGTCATATTATGCTTTTTTAAAGATCATTATTTGGTGTTAAATAATTTCTCATGGTTTCGAGTATTTGTGTAAAGCTTTCAAGAGGTTCAACCCATCCTGTATCCTGAAAGAAATGCCACACAGTTTGTGTTCTCAAGGCAAACCACATGCATCAAACTCTAGAACAATCCAAAGCACCCGGTATCAATTTGCTGCAATTAGAAATACAATAACAGTTTAAATTGTATCTGTCAGGAGTGTTTGTTTGGCTAATTAGTGGTGTTTGCTGATCCCTGTTTCTGTGGCATATACTTGAGGTTTGAGTTTTGAACAGCCATTCATGTCAGTTTATGCTATGGACATGATTGATACCTCAAATCACATGGCTTGCCAATGTGTATTACTGCTAAAGATAATCACTACGATCAATATTTAATAAAACTGTTTTCTACTTAAAGGCACAATATGTAAGATTTTTTTATTAAAATATCCAAAAACCACTAGAACAGTTTTATATATTTTGTTGACTTGTGTACTTAGAAGAATGTTTAAATCCAGAGAAATAAGCAATTTTAACTAGTGACACGGACCGTGTCTATAGTGTCATTGTGTCGCCTGCCAATGACGTCATACACCCTCGATTTCCGGGTTTTTTTGTAGAAAACATGGAAACACCAAAGACGCTTTAATATGCTATGCATTTTATTAGACAGGTGACGACCACACAGAGTAGCATTATAACAGAACGTTCAAATGTATCTAGTA
>NW_015537947.1:615421-618187 GCF_001515605.1 Sinocyclocheilus anshuiensis
GATTCACGCAGGTATGTGTTACTCCGCAGCGGTGACGACCCGACCAGGCTACAATAGTCCAAATATAAGTACTTATTATAAGTGTACCGTAGTGATTCAGAATAAGACAAAAACGCGGTTTGGAAGATGAATTCATGATGTACTCGCTCATTATATACATTTTGCAAATTTTGAACACAGAAAAAATTACATAGTGCTGCTTTAATAAATCTTTAATACATTAGCTCATCCATGAACATGATTTCTGCCCGAGTCCCGTCGGATTGCTTCGGCTGTGGGAATGAACACGACAACTCCCATGATTCCACACTCAGTCACGGCGTCATCTAACCACGCCTTTGTTTCTTTGTTTGTTTTGAATACGCGCCCTCTAGTGGCAAAAAATTACATAATGTGTCTTTAATCAGTTATTAGTTTCAGCCATTCAGATTGCAACAAAATGCATAAATGTAACCGCATAAATAGATAAAATGTCTGTATATTGGTTCTTTACCACTTTTTTTAGCTTTTGACAAACTAAAAAAAAACTTAAAAAAAGATAAACAATAGTAATAATAAGTAATTACAATATGGATGAATGGATGGATGGAATGGCAGAACGATATAATACTAAATTCACGAGTTCACACTCACATATAATTGAATTGAGCAAATAATACGCATATTTGGCGTGCTGTCCTGAGGGAGGGTTCCGAGCTCGGAATATAGCCCGAACCCAGAGAACTCCCCCATCCCTAGTATGGGATGAGAATAGTTTAGGAGTGAGGAGTTGGGGAGGAGGAGAGATGCCAGAAAACTGTCGTGGGGCAGAGGTAAGTTGGCTGTATATGTATTGTGCTAGTTAAGATGATTAACTAAACATGCGCCACCTGTGCCGAATTGATTGATTATCTGATCGTGCTCCTCCCAAACCTTGTTGATAAAACATCATTAAAACAAATAATAGAATAACAGACATAATGACAGATAGAATGATAGACAGGATATATAGATAGAGCAACAGAACAATCAACAAAATATTAACACTAGAACTAACACTAGAACATTAACATTATTATGTTAAAATGATACAACGATAGATTGAGAGGCAGGATGACAGACAGAATGACAGACAGAACGAAAGAACAACAGAACGATATACACAATATCAGTAAGATAGATATTAGATCAGACATTGAAAGACCAAAAAAACTAAGAATGACAGAACAAAAGAACAACAGACAGAATGATAGATAGAGCGACAGGATGATATACTGATGGAACGAAAGAACGATAGCTAAAACGACAGATCGACACAGACAGAATGGCAGACAAAACAATAGACAGACAGACAGAACAATAGAACAATCAATTGAATGATAAAATGAAAGAACGCATAAACATTAGAATGTTAGAATGACAGAACGATAGACTGACAGACAGAACGACAGATCGCAGATAGAACATCAGATAGATAGAATGACAGAACAGTAGAACAACAGACAGACAAATCGATAGAACAAAACAAATGGAAGATAGATAGATAGATAGATAGAGAGATAGATAGATAGATAGTAAGGCTGCACGATTAAACGAAATCGAACCGAAATCACGATTTGACTTAATGCGATTATTGAATCGCAAAGACTGCGATTTTTAATGAAATGAATATATGCACAGCGCCAGTAGTAAATGCTGCTCATCTCTGCAAGCGCTGTGAGTTTGAGTCACTTATAATAACGTGCATCTGATTAAGCAACACACTCCAAACATCCTCTCAAACTTAATGAGAAGCATTTATAAACCTGTTGTTGAGAACATTATAACATGATTTTACTCCAAAACATCAGTCGAGTGTTTAAAATAAGTTCATTTTCTGATCTGATGTGGCTTGTTATCACAGAACGATGCAGAAAATATATTCTATACTGCAATAAAGGCTTTGTTGATTAGCATTGCATTATAAATTGACTTGATTATAAAAATACCCAAGATGGCATGAAGAACACAGTTAAACCATATTGTCGTAGGTTTATTGTCTTCATGTTTAATCAGTTTATACATTTCTAGCTGCTTTTAATTCAGTCACAGCCATAGCTGGATACCTTTGTCCATATTAGGGATTTCCTGGAACATCATGTGTTCTATTACTTATGTGATGAATTTGTGGAGTTTCTGCGTGAGCGTGCCCTCTGGCGTCCAGTATGAATGAAAAAGACATTACATGAGTTTAGCACTCAGTAATGCGCACTCAGTCCTATAAATAGGCCATAAATAGGAAAAATAATACTTCTCTCTAAAGAAATTTGATGTAAGCATATGATAATCCATGTTTTTATCCAGTGTATAGAGGTGTTTTCTTTCTTTCTTTTTTCTTTCCCCACAGTGGATGTATAAAGGGCTCATATTTCATATTAAAAACATGGACTCCATTTTTGATTTTACATACTTCCTGATGAAAATTAAGAAATTACTGTCAAAGATTTTTATCATAACAGTATCATATTATGTACAGTCATAGGCCTGTATGTTAACAAGTAACCCTGCAGTTTTCTGTAAAATAAAATTAGTATTGTTATTATCTTAAGTTTTATCTTATTATTATATTGTTATTTTTTTTGTTAATTTGCATTAAAAATCACATTTAAATCGCAATTTTAACCAGAAAAATCGCAATTAGATTTTTTCCCCAAATCGTGCAGCCCTAATAGACAGACAGACAGACGGATGGATAGAGATAGATAGATAGATAGATAGATAGATAGATAGATAGATAGATAGATAGAT
>NW_015537947.1:618505-621033 GCF_001515605.1 Sinocyclocheilus anshuiensis
AGTTAGATAGATAGATAGATAGATAGATAGATAGATAAAGTGAATATGCAGTCCTCTTCATTTCTCCACTTGCCCCCCTGCACTGGTGGTAAATGCCTCCATGTTATGTTTGTTTGGCAGATTGTTGGCAAGCGAAGCACCTCTAATATGTGGTAGGATAACACCGCTAGGCATTATGAATTCATGGGAAGGAGGTGAGGAGCAGACACTTATAGGGGCTACAAAGCTATTTTAGGCTGGAGGGGGGGATATCTACAGCTGATGGATGTCAGGCCCTGTAAACCCAAAATAACTCCCGACCAAGACGCATGGCTGAATGCTTTCTCGAGGTGATAACGTGATTCATTAGCATGATTCAGAACATGAAGCCAAACAAAAAAAAGAATCAGACAATCACGACTACGGCAGGTACTTTAGTATATAGGTTACTCGCAACATAGATCTGTCTTTTAACACATTAAACTCCTCCCAATAATCCCAAAGAGTTTTAATTAAGACAAATGAAGCAGACAAAAATAAAAGAAACCCAATTTGTCCTTCCTCACAAACCACATTGTGCAGCTTCGTTAATTCCGGGCACCTGTAGTGCACTAAAGTACCAAGAGCATACTGGTTAAATACACAACATGCTGTGAAAAACGAGGGCCAGTAAATGTGAAAGTGAAATGTCAACGTTTCAGTGACAGCAATTACAGCTCCTGGTGAGATTATGGCTGCTTTGGTTTGTTCGATTGTTTTAAAAAGGCTGCATGAAACATTCATCTTGAATTACACTTCATATTTCATTTTGAAGTGTAACTGCTTTCATCTAACCACAGGCAACTTCTCTGAGGTTTCACCATGCAAACCGTCTAACAGCTAAAGCACAGTACACTGTCAGCATGCTAATTAAAGCACAACTGAAAAATATCAATAGTAAAAATAAATAAATAAAAATTAAAATAAAAAAAAAACAATACAAAAAAACCCTAAACCTAATTAATCATCTATTTGGATAAACAATATACTAAAATTCAAAAGTTTGGTGCTCAAGAAACATTTCATCAATGTTGAAAACAGTTGTGCTGCTTTGTAATTTAGTAGTAATCATTTTTATGATTTTTTTTTTCAGGATTCTTTGATGAACAGAAATTTCTGAAGAACAGCATTTATTTGGAACTTTCACTGTCCCATCTGATCAATATAATGCATCTTAGAATAAAAGTATCAATTTCTTTTTAAAATTGTATTTAAAGGGATAGCTCACAAAAAAATTTAAATTAGCCCATTATTTACTCACCCTCAAGCCATCCTAGGCATATATGACTTCCTTCTTTCAGATGAATCCAATCAGAGTTATATTCAAAATTGTCTTTGATCTTCCAAGCTGTTTAATGGCAGTCAGCGGGTGTTGCAGTGCATCAGTCCAAAAGAAGTGAAATACAGCGCATCCATCCATAATAAAAGGTGCCTCACAATATCCATATTCAAAACATAATAATCACTTTAATCTAGCTTGCGCCAACAGTTGTACACGGAAGCAGCTCCGGGAGGATGACGTAAGATGTCGGCGTTGCGCATGCGCCGGTGAGTCTCGTGAAAACCAAAGTTTCCTTACTTTAGCAAAGGAAAACCAGTCTCCTCTTGGCTTATATCGAAATCCTCCAAGATTCTTCTTCAGAAATCCTCATTTTGTACATCTAATTAGTGACCGTTGTTTTGTTTTGATCTCTCCGCTGTGCTTCCGCGTTCGTCACTTCTGAGCGGCGCATGCGCAAAGCTGATCTCATACGTCATCCGCCCGGAACTGCTTCCGTGTACAACAGTGAGTGCAAGCTAGATTAAAGTGATTATTACGTTTCGATAATTATGGACATTTTTATAACCTTTTTTAAAACTAAGAGCAATAGAATTTTTTTTTTTTTATTTAACCACTGTATTTTTAAATTAACCCAACTTATTGAGACAAACAACAAATATTTTTTGTTTTAACAATCACACACAAAATAAAAATTAAACAAATATCTAATTTCTAATGTTTTATATGCAGATTAAATAGGTCTTAAGGAAACTTTTTTTACATCCCGAGGCCACAGGAGGGTGCAATGAGCAAAATAATGAGGTGCATTTAAAAATTGCTTATGAACAAAACAGCATCATGTATTTATGCATTGCTTAATCCAAAGAGCCGAAGCGCCATTCACACAGATTGCATTTAAAAACATAAGAGACACAGCGAAAAGGAATAAACCTCCACAAATTTGTGACGTGTTTTCTAAATGTTTAAACTGTTTTACCTTTGCATGGCTACATCTCTTGTGTGAGACGCGAGTGCAGCAGTCATTTGTCTGTCTAAAAAATGCGTTGAATATTCGTTCTGTGCGAATGGCTTGGTTTTGGTTTTAACCTAATCAAGATCTTCTCCGCATTGAGGTGCTATATTTCTCTAATATTTTGAATGAATAACACAGCAGCGGTGCGTTTCGGGGACTAGACTAACAAAACATTAAAATGAAACAACGTCACTTACATCATTATCACCGCATCTC
>NW_015537947.1:621106-621287 GCF_001515605.1 Sinocyclocheilus anshuiensis
GTCTAAAAAATGCACTGAATATGCGTTCTGTGTGAATGGCTTGGTTTCGGTTTTAACCTAATCAAGATCTTCTATACTTCTCTAATATTTTGAATGAATAACGCAACAGCAGCGCATCTCGTGGGCTAGACTAACAAAACATTAAAATGCAACAACGTCACTTACATCATCATCATCACCG
>NW_015537947.1:622299-622769 GCF_001515605.1 Sinocyclocheilus anshuiensis
TACTGCTGTGTTTGTGTGTGTGTGTGTGTGTGTGAGAGAGAGAGAGAGAGAGAGAGAGAGAGAGAGAGATACTGTAGGGGAATATGGCATAACAGGTTTGTGTAAAGCTCCATTCATATATTCAGCAGAACTCTGTATATGAACACAAATTAACCTTAATAATCATTGTGCAATGTTTTAAGCAAACAAACAAACAAACACACGCTCAGGATAGCTGCCATTTCAGTAATATTTAATTAATTATTTAGTCATCTAGACTTTTTAGTTATTTCGTTTGTTGGATGGCACATGCGCAAAGCCGACCTCATACATCATCTGCCCGGAACTGCTTCCGTGTACAACAGTGCATGCAATCTAGATTAAATTGATTATTACGTTTTAAATATGGTTATTTTTCTTACAAAAACGCATCGATTTGCTACAGGAGGCCTTTGTTCACCCCCCGGAGCCGTGTGAGACACTTTTTTTTA
>NW_015537947.1:622969-650282 GCF_001515605.1 Sinocyclocheilus anshuiensis
CCTTGCAGACTTAGTCGAATCTAGTTGAGATCTTGTGAAGTGTGCATGTGAACTGCATGATCGCATGTTCTGTGACGGTCGGTCCTATGGTCCGTGCGAATTGAATACTGACAGGAGGAGAGTTCAGCTTCACTGGAGATGCGCGATCGACAAACTTTAAACTCGTGAATGATTTCAAATGATGCTGCGCTTTATGCATTTGCCCACTGTCATATTAATGTAATTTTCACTGTGTGCTGTATGTAAAAGGATTGTTACCTTGGCTTTATATGAAAAAATATGATTCCCAATGCACACAAACTTCCCAGAATACTGAGTGCCCTGTTGGTTACAGTGTTTACTTACTTTTTAATTATATTTTTATTAAATATTAGTTTATTTGTGAAAAATACTTTGTCTTCTAGAGTATAAGTGTTTATTTTACATGTTTATTTTTTAATCCATTTTCAAATAATTTCAAATTTCTTAAATATGAATTAAAATAAATAAAATTATATCGGCCACCCTGCTTTCCAAGATATCGGCATCGGTATCGGCTGTCAAAAAATCCCTATCGGTCGACCACTAATCTACAGCGGCACAATTCATCTCCATTTGCTTTTAAATAAAGGCATTATTGCACGTCAAATATGGATAACATGGACTTAAGACAAAGCAGCAATGCATTCATTTCAACAGGTCATCATTTTGGCTAAAAACAATGGTCTGTTTGCCTACAGGCACTGAAGCAGAACCATCCAATGCTAGTGGCACACATTGCAGGACTGCTCTCTGTCTCTAGTCTGAGTTCATGGCACCCAACCTGATTAATATTAATCATAACAACATGAATATTAACACGGTGAGGGAATAGACCGCACTGCATTACTGCAGATCATCCATTTCAATCTAACCAGATATAATGGGAAAGCACCTGACTGGGGAGAAAAGTTTAGCATATTAATCCCCCTGACAAAGAGAAGAGGGAGCTAAATAATTAAACGGCCAACCTCGGTCCTCCACTAAGTTCTGGCTGCTTTTATAGTGCTGCAGCGATTCCCCCTCAGGTGTGGAGACAAAAAGGGTCGATGAATCCGCTGCGAGACACCCAGTTCAGACTCGTAAAAACACACTCAAGTCTTCAGACTCATCTGGTTATTTTGATGGTTATTATTTTAAGAGGGTTCTGAGTTATGCATCCCGTCAAGCTAAACTAACATACGTGTTATTTGAAAACTAAATCTGCAAGTGAATATGTTTAATCCACTCATTTCCATACCTTCCGACTTGTTTTGATCAGATTTCGGTAAACGATGTAAAAGAAGAGCGCCTTTTTATTTTTGGGTGAATTATTCCTTTAAGGTGCTTTTTTTATTTAATCCCTAGTTGTTTTTTATTTCTTTGCTATAATACGCACCCAGCAGCAGGCTAGTTTCACACTCTCACTTTGTCTCGCTTCTTGTGAATATGTCAATATGAAGACAGAGATATTTTAATAGGGCTTCAGGTTTAAATCTCATTAGCAAAATGGCAATAGATCTGGGAATCTGTCTAATTTAAATGGTTCTAGACATTGTATTCAGCAATTGGTTTGCCTCGTCACTCATAAGTCACTTAAAAACCATAATTCTCCAAAACTATCACTCAATCACTGTCAATGTCAATCACTTTGCTGCTATGTTGCCCATTCCTAGATTCTCTGTACATAAATTATATCACATTAAAGACAATAGCTCACTGCTTTAATACTACCAGTTAATGATACTACAGGGAAAAAAAGAAAAAAAAACTTTCCCATGCACTGGTCACTTTTGAGATTTTGGGGTATTTGGCTTATAATGTGTTTGTTTTAGACTAGTGGAAAGAAGATATCCAAATATATTAATATATATAATATTATTTTATTCCACTTTATCTATTTGGGTCTGTAGATTTCAATTAAATAATGTTTTCTTAAAATGAGCTTTTTCTCCTGCACCGAGACAGAAATCTCCACTTCAGTAGCACCTACACTTTACAGTGCATTTCCATCTATATTCTTAAGTCTTTTTTCCAGAGAGATTTGTTCATATCCCACTTACCTGATTGTATAGAACATTTTATAAATAAATATCTTTATTTGTATTTTTTTTTTTTTTTTTTAACTCTGGTCGTTGACAGTAGTTTCTTACTTATGGACTGATAAAAAGAAATCCCATCCATAAACACCATTGATTCTTATATGTCAACAAAATGAAACAATAATTTTGAATGTGGCCTTATCCAATGTTCAGATTTCTGGAAATGTATTAAAACCTGTGCATATTTAATATTTAATCATTCCTCATTTGCATATTTAAACATCATATTTCAGGTAATGTAGTACAAAACATGTTTGCAATGCTTAATGCAATCCATCAACAGGGGAAATATGAGAAAGGGGTAAAGCAAGAGTTTTACAGGCCTCACAGACAAATGTAGAGGAATCATCACTTGAAATGGCACACAAACCACAAAGAGTCACGTCAACTCGGACAGGACACTCAAGGTAAGGTTTGATAGACTCTTGTTTTTTTGCTGTCCCACAACAGGAAGGAGTCTGTCGCATCATCCTCCAAACTCTATATACCCCAGAATGTACAAAAACATTACAATGATGTGAAAATGAGATGTCAGGAAAGGCCTAGGGGGAAAAAAACTGAAAAAGGACTCGGCAGATATGAAGAAATTTCAGTATCTCTGCAACATGGGGCACATGTGACGGCATGTTTTACCTTTTCATTTCCTGTAAAACTGTCAGCAGCACATAGACCCACAACACCATAGGGCAGATGGTAATGGGACATTAATGTCATGAAAAAACACAGTGCTCAATCCCTGGTTTAAGCTCACCTCTCTATACAGTCTACAGTGAGACAATATAACCTTTAAGTGTGAAGCTTGGATTTTCGTTTCTTTTTAATTTGAGTCTATTGTAATCCTTTTTTAAACTATGGATTTAAAAGTCTTCAATTTCTCCATTCATATTTGGCAAATATAAAAGAATATACTGGTAATATACAACAGTAAGCTGTATTAAATAAATCTATTTAGATTCAACCATCAGTTTAGAAAAACAATAGAAAACATTTGCATTAATGGAAACATGTACCATTAATAAATGTACACTACAAAAATGCACAAAAAATAAAGAAGCACAACTGTTTTCAACACTAATAATATAAGAAATGTTATCACTTGTCCCATTGTAAGTGCATTACTGTATATCCTTCCTTATTAGAACCTGTAAGGCAAATCAAAATAATCAGAGTTGTAGTTAACCCAGAATATTCTTTTGTTAGTTGTTAGCTTTATGACAGGTGAAAGCAATGGATTCTCATCCCAAAAAGTCTTTTATCTTGGCAGGTGGCCAAACACTGAACACTAAACGAGGTCAAGCAGGTTTGTTCAAAAATTTCCTCTATCCATTTGGAGATACGCACTTAAACTCCAAACGTGCCCAGATGTCACAGGAGGTTTATGTGAAGGAGGCGTCTACTTATTCAGTGGAGAACCGGGAACTGAGTGTCACAAGATTGATAATTAGCAGTCTGCGAAGACTCTTGGCCTACGTGGGGCCTGTCGGATTACAAATCAGCACAGGCAATAATTTTCAATTGTATTGGGCTGTTAGAAGCACTGACCTCTCGGGGCCAACCATTCTCTGACAGGAGCACTGCAAGAATACTGACGGTAATACAGTGCTGCATCTGGAGGGACTGGTGTTCAGTGATCTTCATAGAAAGAGACTGTGACAGAGCACATATTACTAGCAAACCAATGCAAACAGAATGCAAAACAACGTTCTGCTTCTTCATTCAAGCAGAGATGTGACCTTCAAGTAGCATAATAATAGCTTTAACAAATGACATGGACTCACAGAAAGACATGATATCAGATCTCGCAAGTAGGAGTATAAAACATTGTTGTGCACCATTCAGAACTGAATTGTGATTATCTTTCAATCTCCAATTAATTTCCTGAATTTGAATTGATTTTATATTATTTTAGCAGAAAGAAAGTAGAATTGCTCAATTAAATTCAAGAAAGTAGAATTCAGTTAAATTCAAAGAAATTCATATAATATGTATAATACAAATATTTAAAAGGGGGGACTTCAGTTTCTTGAAGTGGTGGCGTAATACAAGCCACAAATAGTGAATTAATGTGAAAATAGCACAAAAGGGAGGTAAGATCATCTTCATGCAACATGTTACAGATGGACCCTGAAGACTGGCACTCCAAAATATTTCCTGAATTGATTTCACAGTTTATTCCCTGCACAACCCATGCCTTTAAATATGCATTCAAAGGCCACATTATGGATCATTTGCCGAATATTGCCTTTAAAGAGTGAATGGCGAAAAATATAAAATAAAAAAACAAAACAAAAAGCCATGTGTTGCAATTCAAGAGGATTTATACATCAGTATTACATGAACATTGAAAATATTCAGGATACAGTCACAAAGCAGCAGAATATGATTGTCGGTCCTATTTTAGAGTGCTAAATACGGTTACATTCACCAGGGTTCTGCACCATTCAGAACTGATCTGAAGAAGCCTTTTCAATTACAATTCAATTCAAGGAATTTAAACCGAAGCAGCAGACAGGATGTTGAATTGCAATTTAAAGTTGAATGTAGAGAAGTAGAACTACAACAAACTGAAATTCAAAGAAATTCATAGACATAACAACAGATATAACAATAGACAGACACATATAACAATAGACAGCTATAATGATAGATTTAACAACAGATATAACAATATAATGATAGATAAAATGACAGACAGACAGACAGACAGACAGACAGATAGATAGATAGATAGATAGATAGATAGATGTAATTCTGTGATGGCGTATGATTTGCTGTCCTCCTGATGTGAGGCACATCCACAGTTCAGGAAATTGCCTCACTTTTATCTTAAGTCCAGAAGCTCTGCACAAGGACACACCTAACTGACTTTGGCTTTTACTTATTCGAGAGGACATGAAAAGAGGTGATGGAGAGCGAGCAAAAAAGCAAACGCCTAGTCTAATTTTCCAGAGATGTAGATTTAAATGTGCAGAGGTGGACACCTCAGTGACTCCTCAACAGTTGGATCTGATTATCTCTCAGATTCAAAAGCATTTCTGGTATCCTTGTATGAAAGTTCAAAAATCTTCAAGTTAAAATTCAGGAAAGCTTTCAGCTTTTAAACAGTCTTGACATTTCAAACAAACTCGTAGATTGCTAACACACTCCTGGCTGGATGATAGGAAGCCTTTAAGCACCAGATACCAGATGTATCCAGGGACTTTTAGGGATGCTTTTCCATTTAACCTTGTACTGTGCAGCCAAACCTCAAGGTAGAGGCTGTCCACTCTAAAGAACACTACATTAAATAGAAATGCTGCCCAAGGACTTGGCCCCAGGCCATCTGAAGAAATATATATTTTCCCTTTAATTACTTAACATAAGAGGTTAATCTCCAGGGATGTCTTGGATGGGGGCTTCAGCTGCAATCCATCTGGGTTTACCATCCCACTCCCGATCATCAAAATCCCAGCCACGAGGCACAGGCACCATGATGCGCCTCTCAGAAATTGGGCCGAGCATTAATGGCAGGCAGAGCAGGGCGACATTTGAATCCTTCCTGTGTACGCTTTGGCCTGAGCTCTCATCTCAGCAGGTTCAAGGATCTTGTGCCATGCACAGCTGCCCACTTCAATAAATGCACAATCTGTCAGTGTTTGCTGCTGTTGGGCGCCACCAGCGACTTGCACTTTCCATTAGCGATCATGCTGAAACATGCACGAAGAACAGAGAGCAAGCCAAAAAACACATCTATGCTCACACTAGGTCTCGTTTACTAATAACTGTGCAGTGTTCTTTTTTTAATCGTGCAAAAAAAGTTCAAGTGTCAAATTTACACCAGAGCAGGTGGTGTATATAAATATAAATATGTATTATTATTATTATATAATTACAATATCTATCTATCTATAGCAGGTTTATACATAAATATAAATATAAAAATATATATTATTTATATAAATATGTATTATTGCTGTAAATATTATTATTATTATTTTATAAAACATTTACTATATAATTATAACATAACTAAAATGTCAAGAGACTGTAAAAAGATTATGCTTCATAAAAGAATATGTATGGCTGTCTGCAAACATACATGGAAATGTGGACTTTTTCTAGGATTTATGAAGTTAACTGTCAGATTTGCTGAACCAAGATGTTTCAGAGTTTGAAAGCTGTCACATGATTACAATGTAAAGTGTTGTCTTACACAAAGCACAAACCCATTTTCTGCTTAACACATGACAGCAGACAACAGAGTGGCTGTAACAAGCAAAAAGCTCTTGAAGGGGCTGTTAAACATGTCAGTGGATGTTGAGAGGGATTCATGTTGGGATACGAATGATGCCTCTAACAAATACTGAATTTTTGTGCACCTCACATCAAGCATGATTAGCATGTTTGACAAAGGAAACACACCACAATAAAATAATTACAACCAAGTCTGTACAGCTCAACTGCTTCAGAAGAAAGCAATCTCTTCCTCCTTCAGGACAAGTTTGTGGTGATCGCCGCACACTGCGGCGAGATAAAGTTAGGGCTGTAATTATTCCATTTGCACAGACATGGGCGGACAGGGATCTCAGATTCTGCTTTGTAAAGAAGCCTTTGAGGCTTTGACCTGCCAGTCTCCTCAAATGTATTGGATTCGGCTTTGCTGTGATAGATGGAGCTTGATCTCCACCTACAGGCTGCTGGGAAATCTCTTCTGCACGTGATGCGGAGATGGGAAGGGGGGCCCACAATCAATGCGACTAATTCAAGAACTGCAGCAGAACGAAAATGCCACCAAGAGGAAGAAAAAAAAGCAGCAGGATGATTCCGTTTGAAGGCACTGCAGTTATGTCCGTGGAGAAAACAATCTACATACCTTAATCGCAGTATAATGACCTGTAAAGCAGAGACTGCGGGAGCAGCTTGCATGACGCAGCTATTGATTGAGGACAATCTCTTAATTACCATTAGATTTCACTGCAGCAGGTGATTTTAATGCAAATACCCAATGCTCAGATGGTTGAGTGTTAATGGCGGATGGTGGAATAGCAGCGTGTGGCATCTTTTTCCGAGAACAAAGGCACTTTCCTCAGATGAGCTCTTGAGAGGTGTTGACACCACACTTTTGCAAAAGATTCAAATTTGTTCTTATTCCTCCTCCTGCTTGGCTTGCATTTCTCTGGATGAGACATTTGTTCTTCTCTGTGTCCATCCCCACGAGGACAACGGGATGAGCTCGAGAGCAAACGGAAAGAAAGACAAACATTTGTCATCAGGAATACAAAAGCAAACAGTAAATCTCTGTTGAATAAACCCCAGTGCTCTCGATGACTGTAGCATGTAGAAAATAAAAAGAAGGAAACTGAAAACTGCACACGAGTCATTCCATGCAAGAAATACCATTTGTGTCCACATTTAACAAAGTGCAAAACTGGCTATTGTGTACTATACAAGCCTTAAATATATGAATTCAAAATTTATTTCAGACTTATTCTTTTTTTTTTTTTTAAAGAGCATATGCTAAAAAATTATCAAAAATGTAAATGATTTTCCCTATTCAAGTTTAAGGGTGATAAATTATAATAGATAAATTAATAAATTATTATATATATATATATATATATAAAACTACTATATATTACTATTATATAAATGTTTGTGTGTGTATATATATATATATATATATATGTGTGTGTGTGTGTGTGTGTATATATATATATATATATATATACAGTATATACGATACAGATATAAAGAAAATACAATTATTAAAGAAAAATTACTTCAGCTATTATTTTTAATATTAGATTATTTATCTGCCAGTGAATGCTGGCTTCCTCCATCACACCGCATATTTACCTGAAAATATATAAATACTGAACTTTAATTTTAAATAGGATCATTAAGCGGAAATGACATCATCAGTTTTCACATGAGCCATGTTCAAGAGATGACATTCAAAATGTGCTATAAGCTGATAGAATTCATCAAGAATTACATATTCATAATTTTTTCAGCATATTGATGTCTTTTCATATTGATGTCGTTTTCATTCCCATCTTAAGATGGGACAAAGCAATTTAGAAGAACTTAAATATATATATTTTTAGATGTTCTAGATAAAAGTATTAAAGAACACATCTTAAAGAAACTTACTTTAGAAGTCACTGTTCAAACACCTGTTTATTGAATGACTCATATCCAGCACCTATAACTCTACAGCATTCTCATCTACTCAAACCCCTTCCACACACAGGTCTTCAAAGTCTATGCTTACGTATTTGCACTCTATAACCATTTTTCAAGTGAACAGATCGTTCTGCAGCTGAGGCTGTGTTAGTCATAATCACACACGTCATCAGACGGCCATCTCTCCCCATCCTCAATCTCCTTAAGAAACTCAAAGTCCCCGTATCTCGCTTTTTCATCACTCTATCCCACCTCCACGCATGATGCCTGAACAGAGGACCACACAACACACCAGTACGACGTTTCTTTTCAAATTTCATTTTCTTTTAGAAGTACAAATGCAGCATTCTGGTGTCTCTTTGAGCAGAGTCAGCATGGTACAACCCCTGATCTTCCAGAAAACCCAGAAATAAAGCAATCAGACGTTTTGTGGATGCCACAGCAAAAAAAAGAAGAACACAAGAAACAAAGCATGAGGAGAACATCATAAGAATAGTGTTAAACAACACAAGATGTGGAAGTCGTGGGTTTAAAAATACAGTCTGAACTGGTGTTCTGTGGAATTTGTCTTAATAAAGCACAGTTTATCAACTTTCATTCTGGAATTCATAATCTCACTGTCTACCAGTAGAATCACATCTGTTTTATCGTTTTCAAAAAGAAAAAAGTTCTTAACCCACAGTGTACCACCAGCAGGCAATTGCTTTGTTTTATATGAATTATTTAATTAATCTTCATAAACTATAGGCCTACATTTTATAATCAATGCATTGCAGTGAAAATAATACAGTAAAAAGCAGAAAGAAAAAGATTTTTGCACAAGAGACATGGTTATGTTTCCAGCATCTCTGTGACCAGATCATTTTAAACCACGAAAGGAAAACGTTTTCAGCCCAAGGATCCCGTTTTAATGAATGTCTAATTGTGCACAATTCATCACTACATTATTCTGAAAGGAACAAAAACAGTTGTTTTTATAGTCTTAATGACTTTCTTAAAAACGCAAACTTTCTCTGCATCTCACTTTTCTGTTTTGCTGACATAACCAAGGCCGTGTGGATGAAACGAATTATATTAAAAGTAAAGTGACTTTCTTTCTTCGGAGGAACACAAAACAACATATTTTGAAGAATGTTTTCAAATGTTTTGTACTTAAAATAAAAGTTGGTGGTATCAAAAAAAAAAATTTTGTGTTCCGCATAAGAAAGAAAGTCATACAGGTTTGGAACAACACAAATGTGCTTAAAAAATAACAGAACCATCCCTTTAAACAACTAGATTATAGAATTTTATGAAAAAAGGAAGTTACTATGCAGTTACGAAAGTATTCATTACACACTGATTGGGTGGTTCTGATTGCTTATCGGTCCAAGTCAAAAGCATCAAACCTTCAAGTCTCAAGACATTCTGGAACCTCAGGTTCTTCTTTCAATACAAGTTTAGAAGATTTTATCATCTGAACAGAGAGAGAGAAAAAAACACCTAGAGAAGAAAAATCACACCACAACTCATCAAGCCAAATAATTTGAAATGTTTTTAGCACAAATATGCAGGCCGAGTCAAACATCAATCTTTAATACTTATGGTTAGGGCTTTGTTCAACTTATAAGCATGAGCCTTAAGCCTTAACAAGTACCATTCATAAAATACTTTTTTTATACCATTAATAATTTGTACTTTCATAAGGCAATCAAATCCCAATGGATGTTTCACACTGAATATTCTGTTTCACTTTCAAATGTTGCAGTAAACACATTGCAAATGCTTTACATTATCAACAAAACAGCATATTTTCCCTGCATCATGTTCTGGCACAAATCACTCCAAAGTTCTCCTGAAAACAAAAGTTTTGTTGTCAAAGTATATCTTATAGACTTCATCGAATCAATTTTGAGCATAAAATCAGACTTTGTTTTGTTCTTGGAGAACACAAGCCGACAGCTGGACAGGGGATTTGCGACGTGTGTCTACCTGCACTGTCACTGTTAATCTTCTGATGCTTTTCTGACTATGGAAGTGAGGGGTTTTGATTGGCTGGTTTGTATTAGCTGACAACTTGTCTCTAGCACATTTGGCGCTGCTCAACAGACGCCGTGCCGCTCTACTACTGACGGCCTGTTCCGCACAGCATCTGTTTGCAAAGTCTAATGATAATCAAGCAACTGTGTCATAACTCAATTTTATGTTACTTTGTCCTAGTTCCCAGCATTCCTAAAAGATATCATTTAAAGTGGAAGCAATGGAGGACTCAATTAAAGCATGCATGCTGAGACATATTTAACGCTATGAAGTCATGAAGAGAGGATGCAGTTCCAAAAAGCTGAGTTCAACCATGTTCATGAGTCCTTCCGACCTTGTTCAAGGAAAAGGTCACTGACTAATGCATTTTTTACACACGCAGACAAGAGATTTATTCAGCTGAAAACTGCACTCACATTAGCTTAATTGGACCAAGACGGTTCCACAAATAAAACCATCCAGCGACTTAACTGCCAGCTTTTGTAGGCCGATGTCACATCGTGTGCGTGCCATAATTTATAACCCGAGTGAATTGACACTAACGATGAGCGGCAGACTGGACTGTGCCGGCTCCCACAATGAAACTCAAACAATAAGGGCAGATGACGAAGGAATATGAATGGTACATTTTCTAAAATGCAAAGTAAGAAAATGTAATTTACTGCACCAAAATAGTGTCATTTAGCACTTACTGTAGTAGCCGTACAAAACTGTGTCTTCGATCTGCTGCCTGGTCTCATTGCTTGCCGCCCATTCCTGGATTTACAAAAAAAACAATGTCTGAAAAATATGACATACATGCAATCACATTATTATATATCTTTAGATTACAGGGCTGTCAATTGATTAAAAATATTTTTAATCAAGTTAATTACATTACGTCTGATTCATTTAGCACGTATAAATTGTATAAATTGTAAAATATATTAAATTGCTCATTTTATCATTTTATATCATTTAAAATATATTACTGTGGCAGACATAAAAACTCGCTTTTTTATCAATAAATTGTTCTTTATTGCCATATCATTAAACAGGTGCTTTATGAATATCAGGTGGCATGATTAATTGTATATTGTCAATTAATAATACTACATTAATATGTTAAACTGACTGATGCCAACCCTGAAACAACATACAGAACTACCACATTTTGCTATAAGTTTGATTGCATCATATAATAATTGCTGTTAATAGTGTTCATCGTCTGTTTTATTACGTCTTAAATTGATTTTTCCGTACTGCTGGTTCGTCTGGTCAGAGGAGAACTGGCCCCCCGACTGAGCCTGGTTTCTCCCAAGGTTTTTTTCTCCATTCTGTCACCGATGGAGTTTTGGTTCCTTGCCGCTGTCGCCTCTGGCTTGCTTAGTTGGGGACACTTAATTTCCAGCGATACCGTTGACTTGATTGCAAAGATACCATTTAAACTGAGCTGGATGTTGACATCACTGAATTCAATGATGAACTGTCTTTAACTGAAAAATTTGTGTTTACTATTGTCATTTTGCATTATTGACACTATTTTCCTAATTAATGCTGTTCAGTTGCTTTGACACAATCTGTATTGTTAAAAGCGCTATATAAATAAAGGTGACTTGACTTGACTTGACTGTCCTATAAGATACACAAACAATGCAGCATAATATAATATGCAGGATTTGTATCTCAAAGGATAAAAACATGACCAACAAATATACTGTTCTATACAGTGAGGTAAAACATGATTTTTATGACAGGACTTCAAATGGCGCCACGGGACAGTGGTGATACAAAGAAGTGGCTCTCCAGGTGTAGTGTATTTTTTATTCCCAATGTGTCAGATATTCCATCAAAAATGTGACCTGACACTTTGATGACTCACAGGTTCTCGGAGTAGATCCAAATGCCAGAGAGAATTGCTGTCTGCCTTGCCGCAGTAAATCACTCACTCTCTCTCTTCCTTTCTCTCTTTCTCTCTGACTCCTGTCTCTATGAACTCCATCCCACATTCATAACTCACTGTTTCATCATGCCAAAAGAGCAAACCCATAATTGCTACACCAGCACTAGAAAAACATAATTCCATTGTTGGATACTTGCTGTCAGTCTTTATGAATCTAACCAGGTCGAGACATAATGAGATATTTCACAAATATCACAAATATATGTTGACCTATGAATTTCAATGATGTTGCCAATTACTTGTGATTATTGGAGAATCATTTCATAAAGATCACACTCACAAAGACAAATTTCTAGCTTTAATAGCTGACATTTTTTAAGATTTGATTAATTTTCCAGTTTTCCAAGCATGTAATTAACAATTTTAAACTTCCCTGATATTCCAAGTTGTCCACAATCATAGGCACTCTGAAAATTTAATTATTATATTTGCTCATCATGGTACTTCTGTTAATATCTAAACTAACTAAATAAATAAATAAACATAATGTAAGGTAGTGTGTTTATTTACGTACGATTTTTAAATGTTTTTTACAGAAGTCTATTATACATACCAAGGCTGCATTTATTTGATAAAAATACAGTAAAAACAGTAATTTTGTGAAACATTATTATGATACAAAATAACCACTTTCCATTTCAGTATATTTTAAAATATAATTTATTCCTGTGAATGCAAAGCTGAATTTTCAGCATCATTACTCCAGTCTTCAGTGTCACATAATCCTTCAGAAATCATTCTAATATGCTGATTTGCTGCTCATGAAACATTTCTTATAATTATCAATGTTGAAGACAATCATGCTACTTTTGTGGAAATTGTGATACTTTTTTTTCAGGATTTTTTTGATGAATAGAAAGTTCAAAAGAACAGCATTTTTCTCAAATAAAAATCTGTTGTAACATTCTAAATATCTTTATTGTCACTTTTGACCAATTTAATGCATCCTTGCGGAAGAAATAAATTAATTTCCTTCAAAAAAAAAATATTTATTTACAATAAAGCCTTTAAAATAAATGCTAAGACCAGTATGCTTTCTTTATTGAAGCATACTGGCTGTTTAAAGGGGGGGGGAGTGGTGGAGGACAGGATCTTACTAAAAATTTGTCAACACAGTCAACAAAACTGATATTTTTTTAAGTGTCCAAATACTTCTTGAGGCCTCTGTAGGTGCCACAAATCTGTCTCCTGGTTTAAGCAGATCAGCTTTGTGGGTTTCCAAAGAACACCCTCAGAATAACAAATATCTGTAGAATAAAACAAGCCTGATTTAACAACAATTTATCAAGAAAACTCTAGCACTGCTACAAGTTTAGCATTTGAGACTGCATCCTCATTAGCCAAACCCAGGCCTGTCAATCATTGCTGTAATCTCTTTAGGGCAGAGAAACAGAAATAAACCTACAGAGTCCTACGTGCACAGGCTGCATTAAGAAGATGTTTAGTCGGTAAGATTCCTCTGCCCATTAAGCCAGCTTACTCGACTGGAGGAAGAGATACATTTGATCGTCACACACCGGAAGGCCGGAGCCAAGGAGATCGCTGCCATAATCTAACGTGTTTATCCAAGACTTGATGGCTCCTTCCACCTCAACTTCCTACAACAAAAAGCACCTGTCTGCCTAATTTACTATGCAACGTGAATCACAGCGAGCTTCAGAACGATTATCAAGCGACATTTTCCCACCCATTTGGGTGAGCGTATTTCATCGGAATCTGCTGTAATCTTCCTAGAACAGTTACAATAAATACTTTTCTGCACTCTATAACTGTCACACTCGGGACAAGGAGGCAAACAGGCAGAGTAATTCAAAGGATTAGGGTTTATTAAACACAACGGAGAAAATGCTTCCAACAGAAAGGAATCAAATTAGGATATCTGGAAGCTGAGAACACAGTCTTATCTGTAGTAGAGTACAAGTTCCATGGTCGATAGCAGAGGAATCCTAGGCTTTAGGCAGGCAGGCAGGAGGAACCAGAGTTGAGAGGCTTGTAACCTCGAGACCAGTCGATGAGTGAATGCGGTGAGTGAGTATTTGAGTGGTGTGGTAAGTGGGTGCAGGTGTCCGTGATCAGTAATCAGGTGATTGTGAGCGGGTGTAGGAGGTTGATTCGGCTGGTGAGGCAGGTGTTTCCGTGACAACGAGAGAGAGTCTGGCCAATTTTTGCACCTGGCTTTCCGTGACAATAACAAGGGCAAACGAGTCTTATACAAGTCGACAGTAAAACTTCACATTTCTGGCATATAATTGAGCCTATATAGCTCGGGTATGGGGTCCGAATTTTTGCTTATTTCCAGATAAATAGATTGTGAGCCGCAAAGAAATGTAAAGAGATTCACCCATGTTAAACAAATTCAAAATAAAGAATGAAATCCACAAATATATACAGGAGTTTCACAAAAATGAATTTAGGCAAAGTTGCCATGGAAAGTTACGGTTGAGACACAAAATATTTGAGGATACTTTTTATTTGTAAATTATTTATTTGTTAATTTAATTCATTTTTGTGAAACTCCTGTTTATATTAGTGGATCTCATTTTTGTGAATTTGTTTAATATTTCTGAATCTCTTTACATTTATATGTGGCTCAAAATCTATTTAATGATCTAATCTGGAAATATGCAACAATTCTAACCCCATACTTCTATGTAAATCTGTTGATCACTTAGATAAATAAAATACAACCCTACTCAACAAGCCACACAATTTGAGATATTATGTTCGTTACACAAATGAAGTTTAATCCTTGTAAAACTCAATGTAAGCAATAGTTCACCTTAGCAAACACCAGTAATAACCCTAAAAAATTTGATATTTCTGAACTGCTATAAATTGCTTTAAAACTTGAAATAGTTAACCCTGGGTAATTCTATACTCTAGGTAAATAGAATCCTAGGCTATCTTGATTTATGTTTCAATTCACACTACTCATAATTAACCCGGGCTTAACAATTAATCCTGGGTATTCATAAGATGACGTTTCACACTGCACATTTCTTAATATTTACGTTATCTGCATATTTG
Source organism: Sinocyclocheilus anshuiensis (assembly GCF_001515605.1). Classification (NCBI taxonomy): domain Eukaryota; kingdom Metazoa; phylum Chordata; class Actinopteri; order Cypriniformes; family Cyprinidae; genus Sinocyclocheilus; species Sinocyclocheilus anshuiensis. The sequence continues at coordinate 638,222 of NW_015537947.1, forward strand.
CGGTGTCAGTGTTATTGATTGGACGAACGCAACACACGACCCGTTTACAAAACCTCATATTATCAAGTACCATCAAGTTATTCCTGAATGGACTTTTCAGACTATAAAAGGTAAGAATGAAATGGTTGAAATGCTTCATTCCCATTAACCTCTAGTGCTGATCTTTTCACTACATTACACTACAGTGCTCTATGACTTAAGATATCTATTGAAAGTAGGCATGGGCCGATTACCGGTTTCAAGGTATACCACGGTTTGAAAATTTCACGGTTACAAAACCGCTAACATTTTCCATTATACCGTTCCTGCAGTATGCGCTATTTTTCATGTCTCCGCAAAGACTGAAAGTATAGGAATCCCTCAGGTTGAGTGAGAGTAACACGACCCCTCCCCCTCCTGCTGGTGCGAGCAGTCAGTCATGTGTGTGTATGACGGCCGAAAGAGCTTCACCTGGAACTTACGCGATCCGCAAACGGCCGTTTTTTTGTCTTATTGCAGCTCGTCTCTGTTCTGGACTTGCACAAACTGCGTTGCAATGCAATCATTTTCCAAAATGTCATTTATGTGAAAATATGAAGTCTGTAAAGCCCGTTAACAGAGGCCTGAGACGCTGAGGACGGACGCAAAGAGAAAAAATAATGTAGCAGGCAGATCACTCACTGTTCATGATGAACGAACTATTGGAAGAAAATCCTAAATATTTATATAGCGCAGCGCTGCTTTGTATACAGCGGTAACCAAGGAAACGCCGTATCTGGTGTTCCATGAGCGCCTCCTGCTGTCAGAGAGTAAATCTGCGTCTCATTCAGAGCTTCTGCTGTTTGTTTCATTCAGGCATGCAGTATAATTTCACAAAGCTAGTCAGAACATTCTGTTTTTGCTTCAAATAGGGTTATTATTAAATCAAATTATGTGTATGAATTTATATAACTAAATTATATGAAATTATATAAATTATATGTATATGAATTATATAATTAAAATTAAATAACTGTAATTACAGATTTAGGTTCAATAAAGATCAGTCTTTATTTTTCTTCTTTTTAGGACAGCAGTAGCTCTAGCAGCAAATCAACCATCCACATCAAAAGCTGCAGGACAGCCCACAATTCAGCAAACATTTCAGAAACAAATCAAAGTAAAAAATAAACAAATACTACTGTTCCAAATATTCTGTATGTTCCTCAAAAATAAAATATATTGTGGTCAGTGGAAAAGTTGTTGTTTTTTTTACCCAGACATTTTTAAAAAATCACATTTTAGAGCTGTAACAACAATACCTTGATACCGTGAAATTTTTGCTTAAGGTTATCATACCGTCAAAATCTCATACCAGCCCATGCCTAATTGAAAGTTAAAGTGTTTTGAGGAAGGGTGGTACAGAAAGATCCGCCGCTTCATCAGAGATCTAATTAACCCGATAGAGTCACTGAGAATCTCTTTAGGTTAACCTCCTTCGCCTAGTCAGATGATCTCTGATATGATCGAGCAAGTCTGTCTTCTTCAGAACACTTCAAAACCCTCAACTTCCAATTAACGAAATGAAACCAGTAATGAATCTCGTCTAATTCTGATAAAGTAATATCTGGTCTTGACCTCTACAAGCCCTTTTTAACAATCCTAGGGCTGATCATTATCTCAAATGAAAACCAGGCCAGCACTGTCTGTCGATCTCAATTTATTCTGGACAACACACAATTGAGTAGTGATTTACACTGCCTGGTGAATATGCTGCCGGTGTGTTCTGTGATATTTCAAATGTATTTATTTATAGATCAACCGTTTCGGCGGACAACTGTTGTTAGTCAAAACATGTTTGACTATTAAACAATGGAAATAACCTCGTCTGGCCCAAATCTATTCAACATCCCATGTGTTTTGCAAATACATCCATAAGTCCATGGTGCTGTAATGTAATGTAATCAAATACAAACACTGGAATTAAAAGTCTCAGGCCCTTGCTCTCCAATTAAAGGGACAGTTCACCCAAAAATTTAAATACGGTAGTAGATGTAAAATAGAGTATAATACATTTCTTGAACCTCAAGATGTTGTAAAGCCTTATGACTAGTGCTGGGCGGTATGACCAAAAATTTATATCACGGTATTTTTCAAAATTATACCGGTTTCACGGTACATGACGGTGTATTTTTTTTTCATGCATGACCGGGTGTTAACCATATTTTCTACTGATTGAGAGAGGAAATACTGCAGTATATCGTCTTAGAATGCCCTATTTTACTGTCATGATGAGTGAATATTGTCAAAAAATACCACACTAAATAGTGACTAAACACGACCCCTTTTAATACATGTTAACAAGGAGTCACTCTCATTTATAATCGCGGCATCGTCTGATAAAATCAACATGCATCTACACTAAAGAGCGGCTATGCGGTTGTTTTGGCTATATTACTTTTTTGTCTCATTCAGCGCAGTATACCACCCAGCACTACTTATGACTTTCAATTTCTGAGGGATGTTTCTGAGAAGATATTATGCAGAGGTGCTTTTCCTATAGAAGAAAGTGAAAAGCAGATACTGTTGTAATTCAGATGGGAAAAAGGCATCTTAAAAGAAGTGCATATAAAGCCATACTACAGAATTGTTTGAGTTCCATCATAGCTAGAATATCTAATTTGTGCACATTTCCAAATTGCTATTGGTTCTAATATGTTGCCGAAGTTTGAATATGTGGAAGTGCAAATTAGATTTGAGAGCTACAGAAAAAGGCAAAATTATCAGTGAATAACAGCTTAAATTTCAGTCTGTCAGACACGAAGCTATTGTTTGATTTCAGAAGACTTGCAAAAGTTGTCTAAATTACTTTTGAGGGTACTTTTTTTCCATTTTACAACTTGACATGCTCGGTTCATAATGCGCTTTCATTGTATGCAAGGAGGAACCAAGTTACACAGAAGTTCTAAGTGAAGCACTCATTAAAGATCTCATGTCAGAGGAGGTAATGCTATGCTTAATTATTCATTATCCGTAAGGAAGAATGTTGGGCCCATGGTTTCATTAATTATGCCATTTAGTTGCCATAGTAACCACTGCCTCATTAGACCATTTGAGTCTCAGCGTAAAAGAAAGATGTGCTCAATTCAGCCTGTGAACTCAAACATGAAGTACTGATCTCTCTTCTTATTGCATTTGATTGAATAATGGGATGTTTTAGAAAGGAAATGCCATTGTATCCACAAGTGGTGTCAGTAAACTACAAATAGCAATACATTTAATGGCAGACATCCAAATCACTTATTGTGCAGAGATCTCATTTCATATGATTACTTTGATTTTGAACAATGAAAAAATTAACAATAAATGAGAGCATGGATACTGGAGCTACAGAGCTAGAGTTTTCATTGAACAACCTTTCTGTACAGGATTATGGTTACCTTGTAAGTGCCATTGGGGTATTTCATGAAGGACACTAGGAAGATATCAACAGGAAGAAGAGCCGACGTGATGAGCGCAATGGCCAGAGCGCATATCGCAGTGATGGTGGAGATTACCTCACTCTCCTGCCGGCTCTGATATTTCCGAATATAAATCCAGCAGAAGGCCACGATGACCTGAAGATACATGGGGACAATATGGGAATTGCATCAAAACAATCCATTTAAATTAATGTTATGTACAATACCACCAGTACCATGATTTCTGAACCTAAAGGCTAATGGTTAAATGCTTGAAATTAGTTTTGTAGACAAATATAAATTCTGTCTATGTACAAATGTCTTTACAAAACAAATACTATTTATTTGTTTGTTTATTATTTATTTATTTATTTTCATTTCATTTTTAACATATGAGTTGGACCAGAGAGCAGGTAAGGATATCATCTAGGCATAAATGTATCATTTATTTATCATTTATTAAGACCGTCATCAATAAAGTATACTAAAAAAAATATTATAACTTCAAAATACATTTCTCTTCATTCATATAATCAAAACAAACTCACATAGATAGATAGATAGATAGATAGATAGATAGATAGATAGATAGACATAACTAACCCATATGTGAATATGTACTCAAGCCCTGCTCATAATCATAAACATACAAAAAAAATGCTGGTTTATTTAAGTGTTATTTAAAAAGGTACAAGAGGCCTGATATGTGTGATCATTTGTAATGATTGTGTTAAAGTTTTGTGGCACTGTTTTAACCGGCCTAAATCTCTATGGTGTCAAACCGATGAGTGTTATAACAGACAGCTGGCCTTCTCATAACACAAACTCACTTTAAAGGCCATACAAGCCTTACAAGTGCTATTTAGATAACTCAAAATGTGATTCTGTATTGCACTTCTGGCCTCGCAGCCAATAGCTCCTCTCTTAGAAAGAAGAAGAAAGACCTACAGATTTAGGAGCCTCTGAGACAGCTGTCTCTGAAAAGCATTACGTACCTCATTAAAAACAAAATAAAACAAAACAATACAAAAAAAACCCTAATAGAGTCCAACTTTAAAGAAGAACTTGTTTCAGAGTGAAAGGTCATATTTCAAACACATCCTCTATAAGCTCTCAAGACGCAGCTAAAATGAGCTTGTGATTACGGGATGCTGTTTTCAGACATGATCAATTAAGAGCCCTATGCGTATTAGATTCTGCCTGAATTGTTGGTCAGATAATAACCCAACGCTCTGCATTTAAATCAGGATGCACCGAGCCAATTATATAACAGGAAATACTGCTCTCTTTGCACTTGTTAAACTTGAGCTGGATGCACTTTAATTAGAAAATTAAGACTCAGGCGGCACTTCAATTAAACACCTCGACCAGGTAGAATAAAAACAAATTATATTTAAAGGTGCGTAGTGTGTACCACTAAATGGTATTACAAAAATAATAACATTTCCTGAATACTGCCCCCGTCAGCCATTGGTCACCAAACAGATAGTCCGGCCTCAAACAAAGAAAGCTATGAAGTAATAGTACCAGAGAATCCCCGTGTTTCTATTTTTGGGGGGAATCAACCTACAATTATTTATGGTTGACTCTGGGAGAGAATGTATTTTAATATTTTCATATATGAAACACTATATGAACCATAAAACAACCAATTGTGGATTAGATATTTATGACCCATGATACAAGTATGGACATAAAATAAAATAATACATACAAGTATGGTAGGTAAAATCGGTTTTATATTCATAATACATGCACTTGTACTCGAATCTGAACTGCACTATATTATTGAAATTGGAGGGATCTATTTCTTCGTGCTATAGTAAAACAGTTCAGTGTGGCAAAATTCTACAAATATACTGTAGCTGTAAACACAAACATGTTTATGATATGGCGTATATAATCATAATAGTTAGATGTGTGTTATATGTAGCAGTATAAGATACACATCGACCAGGATAATACGTGACAGAATATACGCGGGAATACCGCGTCCAACAACGTAATACTAGTAAATACAAGTTATAATGGATAATTAATGTATCTCACCAGTAAAACAATGGTGAAAATAGACCATCCGAGCACAGATTCTGAGAGTAACGCGACAGGGGTCGCCATGACTGCTTCACTTCCTGCAACAGAGCTGACGCTCGCCATGTGACAGGCGACGTCACACAACACGCGGGCGCGTTAGTCTGGCTCACACACAAAACAAACTAAACATTTTTACATTAATTACACATAGATTCAAACATCTAATGTTAGAAACTTAATACTTTAGAAATGTTAATTTCAATGTAATAAATATTAGTCACAGATTAAGACTTTTCATGAGACGCATTTTCTTATTTATCTTTTTTTGTTTGTTTGTTTATTTTCATGTGATCTCATTTCATTTTTATTCCTTTACTGTTTTTGATTCTGTGAGCTAATTTGTTAAATTGCAATTGAATGTGAATATTTTCACTGGTTAGGTTTTGCAATAAAAAGTAGTTTGAATAGGCTAGCTAATGTTTTTGGGGACAAAACTTTAAAATTTTGCATTTAACTCTATGAAGGTTTATTATACTCTTACAATGAAATACATTATCTTATGATATATTAGGAGACTTGATTCTAAAGTAAAAAAAAATGCTGTCTTTTAAATAGAAACAGCATGTGTTTCCCTACCAATATAGATGACTCTAGCATTAATGTAAGGAATTCTTTTATTTTTTATTACCTTCTAGAGTTGCCAACATTTTGTTGACATGGTTTAGTGAACTCTGCCCAAGTCTGAGGTGAATCAGTCCAAAGGAAAAATGCAATTATACACAAAAAAATAATAATTATTGATTTTGAAAATAATAATAATAATAATAATTATTATTATTATTATTATTATTATTATTATGAGGCAAGTCCTGTTTTTTATAGAGCACCTTTTATACACAATGGTAATTCAAGGTGATTTACATAAAATAATCATAAAATAATCATAACAGATTATTAAGATAAAATAAACAATAAAAAGTTTTTAAAAAAGATTCTAATAAAAATAAAATGTAATTAAAAACAAATAAAAATAGAATAAATAGATGTTAATAATTTCAACCACCATATGCTGTGAGTGATTTTTTTGGAGCTTGCAGAAAAAATCGAGAAGATGGATTTTCAAAAATAAAATGACCATCTGTCTGGATTCTTGACTCATGAGAAAGAAATTGCTTCCCAGATTTAAAGTTTAATCTCTTAAAATCCCTTTGCCCTTCTGCTGGGACAGTGTGCGAATGTTTTGACTGGAACTATTCAACCACACTCTACTTATAATAAATCTAGCCCAAGTGTCTCTGAAATAATTCATGATACTTGCTAAATTTTAATTTCCCCTTTCTTTATTTGAGATCCACCATGTATGAATTCATGATCCAGTTGTCTTTGATGATAACCACAGTGAGCAAAACTGTAAGTGGTAGATCTTCTTCAAGTGTACCTGCTTGCCAGCTTTTGACTGAGTGACACATTGGGAGCCATTAACCCCTTAATGTAATCAAGACTATTTCCATCCCTTATGCCGAGTTCACACTGCACGATTTTAGCCCGATTTTTCACTCTCCGACAGGTTTTGCGAAATCGCCGACAAATGCCCGAAATCGGAGGCAAATCGGTGCTCGTTCACGCGAGTGACAATCACGCAGTGTGAATTATCAAAGACGCGATCTGAGGGAATCGCCGACACGTCGCCGACGCCCGTGAAATATTTGGCATGCTGTGTGAAATGAGTTCTGACTGAAAAACACATGGGCGATGACCTACAGCCAATGAGAGACCAAGATACAGGGCAGCGGGAAGTTCGGAGAGGAGTTATATGAAACATAGTTTGCGGACCAATGTTGCCAAATCTGAGATTGCCGCCGGTTGCTTTTTATGTCAGCAGGTTGAAGGGACCCCAATAATGTGATATTTAGGCCCTGGAATGTGAATTGTATCAGGAGAATTTGTATTTTACCCCCGAACACGATTTTTACTGGGGGACCCCCTCGAAAGCAATTTCTTTGAAAATCGTGCCGTGTGAACTCGGCATTACCTTACACCTCAGAACCAATTACCCAATATTACCGACCTCCATTTGGTGCCAGCTTTTTGAACCTCTGAGTTCAGTTACCACGCAGATGATTGGCAGCGAGTCAGTGCTGTTCCAGAGATGGAGATCTCACTAGAGATCATCCACAGGTGAACAGTGATTTGAAGCAGGACTCCACTGTATGTTTTTAAAGTACAACAAAGGAGTCAAGAAATACATAATCATTGTCAAACATCTGGATTTTAAACACACCACACAAAAACAATGTCTAAACATACACACGTGATCTATGATAGAAAGATTTTCCTATAATCAGTTTCAGGACAAAACTACTTCACATTCTGTGAACAATGAATGTGTCTTTACTATTATGTGCGGAATGATAAATCATAGAGTTTACTCTAAATAAAGCACAGACATTATCAATTATCCACACACGCACAAATGATAAGCCTATAACCAGCGATCTAAGATTTTCCGGCTGTGTAAACAGAAAATGTCTAGCTCAGCTATTCTTTTCATTGAGATTCATCAAACATAATCTGCTTTCTGTCGCTATTTCTAATTCATTTTTTATCTCCTTAAATGGCTTGGCTGTACATCAGGAGAATGAATCCGGTTCGATTTAAGGCAGTGTTGCCAGGTCCGCGGTTTTTCTGCGAAATTGCTACTTAAACACTGTTGCCGCAGGTTGAAGTTACCCCCCTGGTATGTGAATTTTACCAGAGAAACCCCGCCAAAAAACGTGTATTTTACCCCCCAGAACGCGATTTTTAACGGGGACCCCCTCGAAACCCGGCTAGTTTTGAGTAGTAATTGGGCGGGTTTTGTTCATAGACTGTATAAAAACATGGACGTAGTGTCCGTGACGTCACCCGTAGATTTCCGAAGAGCGTTTTTGAAGCTCAAAAGTGGGCGGAGCCGGCCGTTGCCATCTTGGCAGCGCGTCACGGCTCGTCACTCCCGGATAATCGAAAATGGGCAAAGAGTCTGGAGCAGGTTGCTGAAGCCATGCCAACCTAGCTCGACGGTGGTGACAGCAGCGGCAATCCACCTGTCACTCTAGGTTGCCGCTTGGTTTTGTTGTGAAAATCTGGCAACCCTGGATAAAGGTGATCCACAGGATGCAGCCGTTTCAGCGGCCCAGTGTTCTACGTAGACCATTTACATCCGTTATTTACAAAGAACAAAACCTAAAAATAGATTTTAGAGGATAAACTGTTTAATCGTCTATTTTTTTTCAGTAAGACTTATTAAATGAAAAGTGTCTGTGCGTTAACTTGAATCAAGTCCAACATGTCTGTTTTAAAACAGTGGATGAGCAATTCACTCTTTGATTTGCTAAATAAAATCCTCCTTTGAGATCGTGTTGACAAACATGTTTATTGTGCATTATTTTCAACGTGTTTATTAATAAACAAATTTAAGTTTAGTGTAGCAAAATAGGAGTGCAGCAGGTTGCCATGACAACCTCATGCGCTTAATTGCTCTATGTAATCATAGTAAAATCACTTGAATATGGTAGCTACACAGAGTTTGAATTTGTAGATTTACTATAGCAAAAGTAAAATGTGTGGCTGACCAAATCGAGCCGGAATCGAGATCGGCTCAGTTTGGGCCCCTCCCCCAAATGTTTGCTAATTGCTATTTTAGTTAGATTTTAGTTAGTTTATGCGCTTCAAAGCACTGATTCAAAACAAAGAAAAGAAAATGTTGAAAACTTAGTAGGCTATTTCAAATACGGTCATCACTAATTTTAATATAGAAAAAAATGGCACTGCAATTATGTCACAAAGCCAATAATGTCACTAGCAGCATTGCTTGCTCCTGTGAATGTTGTTTTTGCTGTTCAGCTATCTGGACTTTATATAAACATGGCATCACTTTACACACTTTGGCACATTCAAACAGTTGCTATAGTGATTAAAGACCAGTGCAAAGTGATCAGGCAGGAGAGCAAGTGGCCACAGGATAATCACTGATATATGATACTGGCCATGAGACCTGGGTCCTCGTGCAAACTGTGCTGCAAGGAAATGACACGCAACACTGAACGTTTATTGGAAACTCAAGATTCTAGTTTATGCATTTGGCACACACTTACTGTAAATCCAAAGCAACTTACAGTGCATCAGCTGAACACTTTTGCTCAAGCCATGCGGTCCCTTTGAATCAAACCCTTGACCTTGACATTGCTAATAGGCTCCTATATTCTACCAGTTGAGCTACAGGAATGAAACTGATTGCTTAGCTCATGATAACAATGAACAACTTTTTAGAAGCTAAATATAGCAACTAATAAGCACTGTCACAAGACTGATGTTTATGTGTCGAAATAGCCATGCAGGCATGAGTTCTTCAAAAAATATTTTTTCTATGAATTTACTCTTGAAAAATAATATCTGAAGGGTTCATTTCTCTCAGGATCCTTTAAAATGCACTCAGCACTGATATGCTCTCATTCCCTTTATAAGTGCACTACACTCTAAAAAATGCTGGGTTAAATACAACCCAGTGCTGGGTAAAATAGGGACAAACCCAGCAATTGGGTTGTTTTGACCCAGCGGTTTGGTTAAATGTTTAACCCAACGTTCTGGGTAGTAACCCAACTGCTGGGTCAAAACAACCCAGTTGCTGGGTTTGTCCCTATTTTACCCAGCACTGGGTTGTATTTAACCCAGCATTTTTTAGAGTGTATAGTCTCAAGGATACCAGGCACCAGGAAACGTCTATTAGCTGTGAGATACTGTGAGATACTGAGTCGAATACCCTGATTTCATTTAGTCTCTGGGTCACAGTTGCCATTGTTTTATCAATCTCATTTGTCCTTTCTACAATAACCTGACAGGAGAAGCCGGAAGTACAGAACAGAGAGCATGATGGCAATTTTTAATGGTTTAAACACAGCATGAACTTAAATAAGTAGCCTACTGCAATCTTCTGTAATTTTATGAGTCAGATTTTCAGTGGCCCATTTATTATATCATATATCTGCTTATATCTACTTCCCAGAATGTCTCAAATTCCCAACAACAACAACAAAGTGTAATATTCACAATCAAAACATACTATTTTGGCCTGCAAATGAAATTCTAAAAGTCTAAATCTGCTGGAATTAATAAAGCAATATATCTATCTTCTCATACAAGTCTAATTATCTCAGTTGTGCCAGAAAATCATCAACCCTGTGGTTTATGTGAGCTTTTTACATTAGTATATCTGTTGAATTCAATTTCAATTAATGACTTTGGCTTTCCAAACACTGACGGGCTGCATTTAGTCTTTCTTCTTTTGTATTAGACCTGCATAAATGGGCATGTGAGCTCACCATTGCAGCAAAGTGAATGAGGTTTTTAGGACCTCTTGTTCTCAGTTGTTTGCAATATCCATTTATTTAGTTTTCACTGGCAAACTGGAGCAACATGAGACAGGAATAGAGCTATTGTTTGACAAGCACTTTTGGGAAACAAAGCATGTGTACAAAATATACAAACCATATGGCAATAAGAAAGAGTAATATAACCCATGCTCCGGGTGATGCATTGAGCTAACAGACATTTCGATAGTGAGAAATATGCAACAACTGAGGAGAATGTAAATAGGATGTCTCTTTTAACGGCAAGTGCATTGAAAAAACAAGTGTTCTGCCTGATATCAGTTAATATCATGTGTGGATTGAGATGTTGCCAGGAAAAAGTTTCTAAATGTGAAGAAGTGAAAGAATACAAAAAACGTGCTGTTTGGGAACCAAACAGCCTCACCTACCAAAGTGGAGCAGAAGAGGGGTTTGTGTATTCCTCTGCTATAAGAGAGGAGCTTAAAATCCATGTACTAAGAGTCTGTTTGAAAGTGAATTAATTACTGTAAGATGCATCATCAGTCTAGAGATGAACATGATGTCTGCTGATAAAACTTGTGTATAAAGATTTAAAGGGGTTACTGGGGGATTATGATAAATCATACATGATTACGCTTTTTAATTTTTAACAGATTCCTTGTTCGTCTTTGCATGTGTAAACAAGTGAATGTTTTCATGTGACTTCTTAGCCTCAGGCTTTGAAATAGGTGAACTTGCTTTGAGAAACTCAAAGAATCAGAATTAGGTGTAATTCCTTTTTGGTTGTGGTTTGTTTACACAGCAAATAAGAAGAACCGAAAGAGTAAATTTATATACACATGTGTATATATGTGAGCATATATATATATATATATTGGAATAACATAAAATCTTAATGATCATTTACACAATCACAATGTTACTGTTTTACTGATAAAATAAATGCAGCTTTGGTGAGCAGACCAAGAGATCAAAGGAATAAATTATATATAATTTAAATGATAAATATAATTTATTCCTGTCATTGCAAATCTTCATTGTGACATGATTCTTCAGAAATCATTCTAATATGCCGATTTAGTGCTCAAAAATTATTAATGCTGCTTATTATTATGAATGTTCAAAAAAATATTTGTTGCCTAATATTTTATGCAAAACATTTTTTCATGATTCTTTTATGAATTAAAATTCCAAAAGAACATTTATATATATATATATATATATATATATATATTCAGATAA